>NC_134490.1:28385120-28390120 GCF_040206685.1 Ascaphus truei
TCTGTCTGTCTGTGTGTCTGTCTGTCTGTCTGTCTGTCTGTCTGTCTGTGTCTGTCTGTGTCTGTCTGTGTCTGTCTGTGTCTGTCTGTGTCTGTCTGTGTCTGTCTGTGTCTGTCTGTGTCTGTCTGTGTCTGTCTGTCTGACCCAGGGAGTAATCTGATTGGCAATTCTTGGAGTCAGGAAGGAAATTATTTTTCCCTTATGACATATAATTGGATGATATGTCACTCGAGTTTTTGTTTACCTTCCTCTGGATCAATAAGTATAGTAGATATAGGATAAAATATCTGTTGTCTAAATTTAGCATAGGTTGAACTTGATGGACACATGTCTTTTTTCAACCTCATCTACTATGTAACTATATTCGACAGGGCGGCACATGGTACTAAACAGAATGACATACAAAATAAGAACAAACGAGCGCAAACACTTACCACCAAGAGGAAATCCGGGACTTAAACATCAACATTAAAAAACATCTAATAGTAAGTATTTACAGGAGAAACAAATGTACAGTTATATAATAAATAGGATACATTCCGACATGTAATAACCATTGTAGATTATGGTCGCAAGATTATTACATGGTGATTTCGGACTTTAAAGATAACATCTGTATTCTTACCTTAAAACAGTGCAGAAAGGCTTTCTGTTTGCTGTTGGATCTGACATAAGCATAGAAGAGCTCAGGAATGATGGTATTAAAAACTTCACCAAGGTAATAAAAAAATCCATGGGATCCCTTAAGTTTTTATAAATGAGAATATGAACAAAGGGGAGATTAAAAAAAAAGGGAAATGTGAACTATACCTACAGAGTAATATACTTATATCACACAAGTAAAATAGAGTCATACTTTTCTAATACTATACACATTCATTCATAGAAACTATTCACTAAATACATGCAAAACATCTCTACCTATTAGACGGATGAGTAGTACTACACTTGCAGAAATCTGTTAGCGGTTTAAAGGGCTCTATACACTACAATTTCATCTGTGAAGAACATATGTTGTTCCCCTCAAAGGTATCACAACTTATGAAGCTGCACTTCTCCGGGGCAATTACAACTACTAGATCTTTGACCTACAGTACACATTACGTAAAACATTGACTGGGTACAAAATGTGCTTATGAAGCAAGAAAGCCAAAAATAAATAATGTGAAAAATGGCACGTTTTGCCCCAAAACATTTGCACGGGCTACTTGATTAATGTGCAGGTCATATGACCTTTTTTTTTTTTTTTTTTTTTTTAAATATAACAAACAGAAAAAAATTCATTTGGAAATGTTGCACATTATTGAGCAATTGCAGCTTTTGTGAAATTGAGCTCACCTGGGGAAATTTGATACAAATTTAGCAAACTACAATTGCCTAACCCAGCGGTGCGCAAACTGTGGGGCGCGACCCCCAGGGGGGGGCGCGAGACTGCCGACGGGGGGCGCGGGGTTTACAGAGGCCCCGCGCGCTTCCTGAAGGCACTTAAATTAAGTGCCGGGAGAGCTGCAAGGCCTCTGTAAACCTAACTTACCATGGCTCCGGCGACTTCCTCCCTGCGTCGCCATGGCAACGCGGCGTCAAAATGACGCTGCGAGGTCATGTGACGTCACGTTGCTATGGCAACATGACGTCATTACGCCGGAGCGCGGGTAAGTTGGGGTTGGGGGGGGCGCGGGAGTGAAGGGACAGCCGGCGGGGGGGCGCAGGGAAAAAAGTTTGCGCCCCCTGGCCTAACCTACCTAGCACATCTCTATTTGTAACTAATCCTTCTGCATTATACTTGAGGACTATGATAATGCCATATACAAAATGATAATGGTACGTATCTTATCGCATGTGTCGTAATTCTAATTATTACTAAATATACTTGAAAATAATAGAATGCCTTAGAAACAACAAAATACTTACTGCTGCTTGCTGCGATTCAGAAATACGTTTATCTTCTGTTCCCCTTTCTATAATGTTCACAATATTTTCAATATCATCCAGGATTTGCATGATAAAACGCAGGACTACATCATAGAAGCCTACATGTTTAACCTAAATAAAACGTTGCAAATTAATCATGCTTTTATATGCATCATTAAAGCTCAGCAAGATTTTTGTTAGTTAACATTACTTACTATGAATAAATAAATAATATTACATAAATCATGGTGGGCCTTAGTGTAATTTTTTTTACCATTTTCTACAACTAACAGACTAAATGTATGCAAAAATAGATCGCATTTGCCAACTTAAATATTCCGAAAATTGGTCAGAAAAATAATAATTTGATGGTGTAAAAGAGGCTAATCCAGTGTGCTAATTGAACGACGTCAAACCAATATATAACCTCCAACAATAGTGAAATGGGTAAAAGTCTAGATAAAGATGTAGACGTTAAAGAGTGTATTAAAAGTCTATAATATAAAAGGAAAAAAATATTAAATAATGCAATAGTGAATTAGTGACAGAAAAAACACTTTCAATAGTAAAAAAAAAAAGACACAGTCCCAAGATTCCGGTGTAATAAGTGGAGGCAGGCATGTATATGTAAAGTATGTGACAATGTACAGTATAATTCTACATTGTTACCTTAGCTGGCAATCGTTTGTTGCTTCTGTTATAAATCTGTAAAAATTCTGATTGTGTGCCTAACATAATTGCAGCATCAGTCAGTGTAACTCAGCAGCTACAATGTATCCTTATATTATGAAGGTAACATGATCTATTGTTACAGTTTACAGCTCAAACTGCTAGGAATATTGGCAACAAATTATCACTAAACAGGAAAGTGTTGCAAATATCTTGCACTGCTTGGGAAGTGGGTTAAAACCTGCTATAGAAATCAAAGAATGCTTTAAAACTCATTAAAAATGTAATTAAGAGTTGAACAATATATAGATTTTTAAAACAGTATTGTCTAATACTAGAGAGAGAGAGAGAGAGAAAGAGAGAGAGAGAGAGAGAGAGAGAGAGAGAGAGAGAGAGAGAGAGAGAGAGAGAGAGAGAGAGAGAGAGAGAGAGAGAGAGAGAGAGAGAGAGAGAGAGAGAGAGAGAGAGAGAGAGAGAGAGAGATCTGATGAGGGGCAGAGAGAGATCTGATGAGGGGCAGAGAGAGATCTGATGAGGGGAGAGATCTGATGAGGGGGGGGAGAGAGCTGATGAGGGTGGGAGAGAGCTGATGAGGGGGGGAGAGAGGTGATGAGGGGGGGAGAGAGGTGATGAGGGGGGGAGAGAGGTGATGAGGGGGAGAGAGAGGTGATGAGGGGGGGAGAGAGGTGAGAGGTGATGAGGGGGGGGAGAGGTGATGAGGGGGGAGAGGTGATGAGGGGGAGAGAGAGGTGATGAGGGGGAGAGAGAGCTGATGAAGGGGAGAGAGCTGATGAAGGGGAGAGAGCGCTGATGAAGGGGAGAGAGCGCTGATGAAGGGGAGAGAGAGCTGATGAAGGGGAGAGAGAGCTGATGAAGGGGAGAGAGCTGATGAGGGGGAAAGAGAGCTGATGAGGGGAAACGAGAAAGAGCTGAGGGGAAGACAGAGATGTGAGGTGAGGGAAAGAGAGCTGATGGGGGGCAGAGAGAGAGAGCTGATGGGGGGCAGAGAGAGATAGAGCTGATGGGGGGGCAGAGAGAGAGAGATGATGAGGGGCAGAGAGAGAGAGCTGATGAGGGGCAGAGAGAGAGAGCTGATGAGGGGCAGAGAGAGAGAGAGCTGATGAGGGGCAGAGAGAGCTGATGAGGGGCAGAGAGAGATAGCTGATGAGGGGCAGACAGAGAGAGCTGATGAGGGGCAGACAGAGAGAGCTGATGAGGGGCAGACAGAGAGAGCTGATGAGGGGCAGAGAGAGAGCTGATGAGGGGCAGAGAGAGAGCTGATGAGG
This sequence comes from Ascaphus truei, assembly GCF_040206685.1. Taxonomy (NCBI): domain Eukaryota; kingdom Metazoa; phylum Chordata; class Amphibia; order Anura; family Ascaphidae; genus Ascaphus; species Ascaphus truei. The sequence continues at coordinate 28,388,987 of NC_134490.1, forward strand.
GGCAGAGATGATGATGATGATGATGGTGATGAGAGGGAGAGATGGTGATGGTGATTATGAGTGGGAGAGATGGTGATGGTGATTATGAGTGGGGGTGATGGTGATTATGAGTGGGAGAGATGGTGATGGTGATGATGATGATGATGATGGGGAGAGATGGTGATGAGGACGTGGAGGGGGAGAGGATCAGTGAGAGGATGGGGGCAGGAAAAAAAATTACAGTCAGTATTAATATTAATGGGGCCCTGATTTCTTTTGCCCAGGGGCCCACGCATGTTGAGCTATGCCACTGCTCACGCCTCTCCCTCCTCCCTCTCTTGTACCTCCTACCTCTCTTACACTCCCTCCTTCCTCTCTTAGAAACATCGCAGCATACGCGCTACCACTAAGGAATGTCCGGAAGTCCTCCAGGTCACCACGATGACCAATCGCATACCACCCTGCAAAGCTCAATCTGTGGCCTCATGCCGAGAAACCGACAGAGTCCCCTTAGTATGTAGGCAAAGATTCCGCTCTCTAGGTTTGAAGGTATTGGAGCTGCTAGCCTATGGCTCTGACAGTATTAGTTTTACTTTGAAAGTACTGCCCTCTAGTGTTTGTCAGTAAGAAATGCAATTGCTCTGACTTGCTCATCAGAAAATTTTGAATAACTCATAGAATAAATGCGTTTAAATAAAAATAAAAACATACCCCATAGGGTCCACCTTAGTTTGCATGCAAGGTTTCAGGTTTCATGGTCTTGGTGCTATGGCTCTGACAGACAGACAGACACAGATGCTCTGTTATTGTTATATATTAAACTGTGTTACACTATAGTGCTCTGTGCTCTCTCTCTCTCTTTTCTTCATTTTCCATGATCAGCTGATCCTTGTTGCTCTCTAGAAAAGGGGAAGTTGCATCCCTAAAAAAATGTTAGCTAACCTAATTCTATGTCACCATTAAAAATGGGAGGCAGTTACCAAGTGCTTCTTATTTTCCATTCAATTTCATGTTTCTATGTTACTGTTTTTGCCAAAACTCTATTTTTTAAGTTTTGGACTTTTACCAAATTATGGAAGAAAATGTTAAATATGCAGGAAATTCTAAAATAGCACAATAAACCATGAAAAAGGGTTTTTTTTTAAAAGGTATAAA
>NC_134490.1:28395120-28620120 GCF_040206685.1 Ascaphus truei
ATTTTGTCAAAACTAAATGTACATTTTGCCATATTGTCACATTTGTATGTCTCATATAGGTTATATAGCTATAGAGGTTACATTGCATCCGGGTTCCAGTGCGGGGAGAGAGGAGCACATCAGCCGCAGCACCAGGTTTTTCCCAGCAATAAGCGCGACCCCTCGGTGTCTGGTGCACAGGGGAGTTGCGCCCGAGCAGGGAGACGGCGTAGTGGTATATCTTGGCATCCCTTTGAGCTTCCCAGGGACCCGTGGAAAACTTCCAGGAGACGGATGAGGGACTGCACACCCCCCTGAACTGGGCTTCTACTTTTAATCAGGCAATTTATCCTGTTTGTCGTTCTATACATTTTTATGTGTTATTAATTGCCTTTTTCATTCCCTTCTATAAAGCATTCACTTGCATTACTTGCGCCCTTCTTTTTCTTGTTTTGTTTATGTCTCATATGATGCACTGTATGTGATGTGTACTTATTCTTTGCCTCAATTAAAAAATAAGATTTTTTTTTTTAAAGTAATATTTGCTTTTGAAAAAAAAAAACATTGTTGCACTCATTGAGAAAATAAGCTCACCTCAATTGCTTGCCGAACACAGTGCAGCTTAGTCATATAATCTTCATTTAATTCCCACCGGAATTGTTTTACCCTAATTTATAAAAAAAAAAAAAGTCAATATATAAAGAAGCCTGTATCTAGCCATTTAAATATGACTAAGGTATATTACCCTTATCAGTGCCCAAAAGGCTAGCTGGCCCCACTGGAACTGAAAGAGTTAAGTACAAAGTCACAAGATCTGAAAACGTAAGTTTTTTTTACTGTTGGATCACGTTACCCTAAACTCAGGTCACGTGACCATTTAGATATAGCTTTTTTTTTGTCAAGGTTCTGTGAACTGGCAAAATTTTTGACATTTTGAGCATTGTGACCTTTCCCACAAATTCTGTGAAAATATGAGAGAAAATCACAAAACAAGTTCAGAGACGCTCATTTGAAGGCAAAAACTATTTTCTACCTGTTAGACTCCTCAGCTGCTCCCTGACATTGAGCACTATTGCTAAGTTTGTGGTCGGGTGTCCAGGTGTTTTGGGGAGCGCAGGTATATGTGAAGAAAAAACATACAAACAATGGTGTAATATGTTTTTGATGATTTTAGGTAGTGACTTTCTCCTAAATCCAACGGAATTTGTACTCACAAATTTCTTAATCTTTATGTGCAAATAAAGGTATCTTTGCAATGCTGTACCAGGCGATATCACAGGTGTAAACCCAGGTAACGGGACCTTCATGGAATGTAACAGAAGACCGGAAATAGTATAGACCGATAAAAAAAACTTTATGAAGAATAATCATAAGTTAAAACACACTCACATGGTGTTATATCAAATACAGCATTTTGATTAATAGATCGATGCCAGCAGCTGGAGCGGTATCCTTCCTTCATCAGATGAAACCTTTGTAAGGTGTAACGCGTAGAGTGTTACTGCTGAGGGGGACGCAACACACAGTGCTGCCTGCTTGCTGAGAGACCTGCCTCCTGTCCCTCATCCGGGGATTCAATCCCGGAAGCACGGAGACGGGCAACGCGAGCCTAGCTGAACGAAGGAGGAAGGATACCTGGTTTCCAGCTGCTGGCGTCGATCTATTGATCAAAATGCTTTATTTGATCTAACACCATGTGAGTGTGTTTTAACTTATGATTATTCTTCATAAAGTTGTTCATCAGTCTACACTATTTCCGGTCTCCTGTTCTATTCCACGAAAGTCCCGTTACCTGGGTTTACACCTGTGATATTGCCTGGTACAGCATTGCAAAGAAACCTTTATATGCACTTAAAGATTAAGAAATTTGTGGGTACAGATTTCGTTGGATTTGGAAGAAATTCACTACCTAAAATCATCAAAAACATATTGCACCATTGTTTGTATGTTTTATATTAACATATACCTGCGCTCCCCAAAATACCTAGACACCCGAGAAAATACACGGATTGAGAAAACAATCTTCAAATGGGTTTGAGCTGCAAACCACATTTGTCTGTATTTTTAATACATTTACTCACTCCACCACCACAATTGTTTGATGCACCTTTATAGTGAATTAAGCACTTTTTCACTTATAATATCTTATTTTAAGTATTATCACTGATTATATTTAAGCGCCATAGATTATATCCCCATTGTTTTTGCACTATAAATTTATGGTCGATAAGCATTCCTAAATCCCGCTCTAAAGATGGACCTAATTTTGTCCCATTCAGTGTGTAGGTAGCCTGCTTATTACATAACTTTACATACACCTGTATTAAACCTCCTGTGCCACTTACATCCTGATGCTTCCAGTCTATGTCCTTCTGTAAAGACATTACATCCTACTCTGATTTTACCATGTTACATAATTTAGTATTACTGTACCAGCAAAAGGTGGACACTATCCCAATTTCAAGTCATTATTAAACTTGTTGAAAAACATGTTCAACATAACGTTTTATGTGGAGTACCTAAAGATTCAGTATTAGGGTCACCTTAGTACTGAACCTTGAGGTACTCCACATACAACTTTAGCCAAATCTTCAACCATTTTTCAATCAAGTTGCAAATATTTTCACCCAGTGCAATTTATTTTATTTTCTACTTTAACCTTGTGTGGTACTATAACAAAAGTCATTGCAAAACGTAAGTAGATCAACTGCATCGTCTCATCTAAATCCCTACTTACCGCCTAAAATAAACGAATAAAACCAATTTGGCATTACCTAGGACTCAAATCCATTCTGACTATTATTTATAGTTTTATTATGCAAAAAGTATTCCTGAATATTATCTCTTAATAACCCTCCAGGCAGCTTCCCCACGGATATTGATATCAGGCTTACAGGTCTGTAATTCCCTAGTTGTGATCTACAGTAGCTCGCTTTTTAAATAAAAGCACCACATCAGCAGAGCCCCATGCACCAAACGGTAATTGGGAACATGCTTGATGAGGACGACTCCTGTGGGGTGGATTGGGTTATGTTTTGGGTTCCGCAGTGGAATGTTTTATCTGATCCATGATTGGTGGGTTTTAAAATGTATGCGGGGCCTAAATTGGCAGTTGGGTTAACAGTTAGAAGAATTTCCAACCATTTTAGGTTAAGCAGAAGGAGTAGCGGGTTTTTGCCACCCATCTCCCTACAAAAAAATAGTTTTGTTTATTATATATGTTTTTCATGTATATTTGTTTAATGTTACCTAAAATGTATGGAATATATTCATACGGTTTGTTGTCAGACCAGCGGGATGCCCTTGCCAATTCTATGCGGTTAAGGTGTGCAATGAATTTTTTCCCCTATATGGGCTTTGGAAGGTAGAGACAATGCAGGTAGCTTTGGGCACAATATGGTAAGTCTGTTTTCTTACATGCCCACATGCATTCAAGTCAGTGGCTGGCATAATGCTAAAACCGTTTTTTAATAAGTTAATGTTATGGATGGCAAAGACTGTGTTTGTATAATAAAACGTTGTGGCTGTTTTCATCCAAATTATGAGTCTGTCCAGTTATTTCCAATTTGGGTGGGACGGTCTGTAATCAAGGGGGGTGGAGGAATTCAGCAATCATGCTTTAATTCATTCTTGTGGTACGGAGTCTGTGGAAAATTGAATATCCTTGAATATTTACGAAACTTGGCTCCTAAGAACTCCTGTTGCATACAATTGGGGTCATTTGCTTTATTTACTTCATTTTATCAGCCATCTTCACACTGATTCCTCTGTTAGCCAAATGTTAAAAGTTGTGACTTTATAAAACTAGACTGAATATTTCATTACAAATCATATAGATATGTTACACAGGAATTTCCCAGAACCCCTTGCATTACTTTGGTTTCCATAGCCCTGCTAGAGGATTCTCAGCAAAAGCAAAATGTTTTAGGATAACTGGTTGATACCCCATTCGTACATCATACATGCATTTGCAAATTTGCTATCTTATTTCTTATCCCTAAAGCTTTGAGAATTAAATTTAAACCTTCTCCAACTTGGCACATATTAAAATCCACCCCCCCCCCCCCGACTAAATTTTCCTTTACTCTTAATGTACGTAAAGAAATGGGTCATCTGACAAGCAATTTATCAGCTTACGCCAAAACGATTCAATCAATGCTGTTAGAACCTCTATTTTTGAATATACAATTTAACGTCAAACTTACTTAAAACCTTGGGGCCTCACAGATGCATTTATTTTCACTTCTACTTGACAAGACCTGGACGTGTCAGCTACAGGCTTAAAAAAAAAAAAAAGAGGAGAAAACATTATTTTAAACATTTACCATTTCCAAATACTACAGACAAAATGTTACTATGTAAAGGCAGGTTATACACGTTACCATGTAAAGGCGGAGGATACACCAAAAATGTTACTATGTATCCCAAAAATGTTACGATGTAAAGGCAGGGTACACCAAAAATGTTACTCTGTAAAGGCAGCGGATACCCTAACAATGTTACTCTAAAGGCAGAGGATACCCACAAAAACTGCCCCACTGGCACAGGAAAGGACCACTGGACAGCAGAGACACGCAAAACCATCAACATGACGGCACGCAGAAGTAAACCATGAAGTCCATTACTTTGTGCAATGTAGCTATTATCATTTTATTGATATTTAGTTGTTTCTTGATATACTGTATTAAGCACACACAATTATTACTTGACATGGGAAAAAAAATATCAGTTTTTTTTTTATTAATATGTAGTCTGCGGTCCAAGCTGTAGTTTTTAAAAAAACATTCCCCCCCCTTTAATATGTGCATCAATACAATCCACAAAATGATAAGTAATTAGCTAAGTTGCTGATCAATCGGAGAAGATTTGGCTCAGGGGTTCACTAAATGGCTGTCAGTGCAGTAGAAGAGGACCAAAGATGCAAAGTTCTGTGGGGAAGATCATGTGACCAGGCAGTCACTAGATACAATTGGTGCACTGCTAGAGAGAGGGCAGGGTTCAAAAAGGTGTGTGCCAGAGCCTGTTTCAGAAGAGGAAGGGGATGTGACTTTGTAAGTGGTTGCTATAGAAACAAAAAATGCTTCTTACATTATAATACATTAAAAATGTAATTCAGAGTTGTTTTAAAAAAATGCTACCAGTATTTTCTCATAGTACAGAACTGATTTATTAAAAAAAAAACACACATTGAGGATATTACTTGGTCTGCATCTTTAATTGGGTGATACGCTGTAGAGGTGTTAGGCTGCGTCCCCCATGCTGCTGAGTGGTGATGTCACCAACTCTCCAAGCATGAGCGCAGGGTGTCCGGCAACTTTTTCTGTGCATGTGCATGGGGGGGGGGGTGGCCTAACAGTGACTGGCGCTGATTGGCCGAGGAGGTTATGTGACCCCCTCAGCGCGCCTCAAACCCAATTTAATCTGTCTCGGCATGCGCCCAGCACTCGCAAGCGTACATGCATGCTCATGAGCGCCATGTGAGCGTGGCCGAACAGATTTATATTGATTATGCTGACCGCGCCAAACCTTATAGACAACGCTGCCCTGAACGGAAAATGGGAACAGAAGGTGCAAAATTCCTATTGCTAATGAAGTACTATCCTCTCCATACTGCAGTTTTATGGATAGGTGGGTAATGCTTTTGGGACATTCTGCTGATGTCATGAAATTGATACATCATGATTCCGTGACGCAGGAAATTGAAACCTCCATTTTGTTTCTCCTGGAGGAAACTGTATCTCAGGAACCAGGGGGTCCCTAGTGCTGAAACGAATGCAGTTCAGCTCTGGGGAACCTCTTCTACCCCTCTATGTAAAACTTTTTTTAAACTTGGGGGAAAAAAAGCAGACGGAATTGCTCTTTTAAATACAATTATTGAACTATCCTATATCTTCTTCACATGGAGCAGATCAGTAGTCAAAGTGTGATGGTATTCACTGTGCTGGTAGAGTAACTTTTACTTATTTAAAAACCTCTAGGACAGCTACTTATTTTTTTTTTGTTAACCGACATTTCAACATTCCATTCATTTGAAAGAAACCAAAAAAAAGGATTTAATTTTGATAGCTCGTCTTTATTTTATAGTATAAATAGTGTAAACAAACCCCTGTAAAATAAAATAAGATCCAATATTTTGCAGGATTGGATGGTAAACCAGATACAATACTACTGCTTTTTTAATTTTTTAGATTAACTATAAGGCAGCCATATTTGTCTAATGATGTCATCGATGACACTCGGGTCAGGTACATTCAAATTTCACTGTTGGGATTCACAGGTTAAATTCAACCATTGCAAACAAATATACTTTCATGTCTTCTTTCAGGAACATTGTAAAACAAATATATAACTATATCTATATAAAAAGATATTTACCTGCCAAGGCGGAATGTAAAACCTTCTGGTTAATCTGGTTTTATCCCAGTCACACCTAATCATTCCCTCATTTGTGGACCCTGTAAAAAGGAGGGAATGTAAGCAAGTCACACATATACAGTATACATATATATATATATATATATATATATATATATATATATATATATATATATATATATATATATATACATATATATATACATATATATATACATACACAGTATATATATATATATATATATATATATATATATATATATATATATATATATATATATATATATATATGCCAAATAATTTAACTAAGTGACACTCACGTATGAGAAAAGAACAGATAATTATTTAACTATAGGATTTATGATGGTGGATGTCACATTGGGTTTCTCGGTCTTTTAATTATACATTGTCACATATCCAGTAACACTCCTTTTGACATAAAAATATATGGTAAGGTAGGTCTTAGATTGAGTTTGCAGGGGTTGTGCATTATATACTAAGAGTCTCAAACCAGCATAGCCAGCATAACCAACCTCACACTGATGATACCCATCAAGGTTGAAACATGTCTGTGAGTGGGTTTACTGGCTTTGCATCTCACCCCAGCCTATGCTTAAAAGCTGTGTTTAAAGCAGCATGCATTGGCTTAAGGGTTGCTTGTGTAATATGTACCATGTTGAGCCAAGCTGAATAATCAAAAACAAATAGCCGATACCATTCTGTTGCTAACTAAATGCTTTTATTTGTGCAATCTTTCGAGATACAGTGATCTCTTCTTCAGGCGATGTTACAATTGATTAAGCCAAAAAACTTTCTTAGAAATAAGGCAATTGGAATGTTATCTGGGGGTGAAGCCTAACCCTCCCCCCTGTGTAGTATGTGATTTATGACTCAAGGTGTTAAACACACACACCTAACATACACACCCTGTCCCTGACATGGTTGCAGCTTACCATGTTTTGACCAAAAGATTGAACCAGATGCCCTAAACTTATGAGAACAAAAACCATATAAATTAACTAAACTATGTAAAGTATTTGTCAAATTGAATGTGCATTGAGGTTTCTGTGTCTGCTGTGGTATACTTGAGGTCAGGTCCCCAGTCATTATTATATATAACACTATGGATTTGGGTTTTGAGCTGACAAAGGTTGTGTATTCATATAAATAAAATATATATTCACATAAAACTGAATGGGGCCCATTTGCTAAATGGTGCTACGCCATAAAACATCTTACAGTGCTTTAAAGCCCAATCCCTTGAATAAGAATCATGCTGCCTGCTGGTGCCCTACGGTATCTTATTGCATAGCACTGCTTAATAAGTACAGGCCATATTATTTTCATATAAAACTTGAACCAGGAGCTATTGTGCAACAATACCACTGCTTCCTCATTATTTAGGGATTCTCCAGTAATTTGGACTCGCTGGGGGAGTGCTAAAAGGAACGCAGCAGCCAAATCGGTTCTGTCCTGTCGCGGTCATCGAATTGCTCATTGAGAGATCATATGCCCCGTAAATCCGGCACTGGATCTACATGAGAATTCCTCATACATTAAATGATCGTACACAGAGCTTTCAAAACCTCACAGGTATCTTCTTCAAGAATAAATCTTGCATTTAGCGTTATAACAGCAGCGATGGCTCAATGACAGTAAAAGACACATTTTCTTGCACTTACCATCATTATAAAACAAGTTGCTAAATGTTGGCAATGCAGAATGCCACGGACACGCAGCTGTTCCTATACTGGGTTGTGACATACAGTTTCTTTGTGCAACGAGGTTATCCTCCTGAAACCAAAATAATGTAAGTCAGTATTGGGGGATACATTTTGGAGGATCTGTACTAAGATTATGTCATCTGCTCCTTGGCAAGGTGCAGGAATATATTCCCTTGCATCAGTTTGCAACATAAGTGGCCATTTTAAAATCCCGAAAGTGCCAGTAGTTTCAGAAAATAAATGTCTCCTGAATTGGGAGGCTCAAAGTGGTATATTAAATAAGAAATAACATTATTTGAAGCAAGAACATCAGAGCTGAACCTTTGTACTCCAGCTTCAGAGATATTGAGGTTTTAATCTCCAGAATACTTGTGCAGACCCTTAGGACTTTGGGTATATGAAGAGAAAAATTGTCCTATATATTACCTATTCAACTTAAATGAAGGGGTCAATTTATATTTATTTTTGTTACCAGACAATCTTTAGGCCCAATTCATGTACATTATGTGATAGTGCTAGATATTTGTAAATGGTCTTTTGTTATCTCCTAACGTGGAGATATGTTAGAGAGGGTATTAGAAGTGGTAACATTTTTCCAGAACATGGGCTGACTTTGACTCCCTGATTTCCCTTCTATGAGGATCATTGACTCCTAACCTGAAGTTCTCCTGGGTGCAGTTGAAGTAATAACACCAATGAAGCTAATGTACTAGGGCAGGGGTGGCCAACCCCAGCCCTCAAGGGCCACCAATAGGACAGGTTTTAAGGATATCCCTGCTTCAGCACAGGTGGCTGTCATTTACTGAGCCACCTGTGATGAAGCAGGGATATCCTTAATACCTGGCCTGCTGGTGGCCCTTGAGGACTGAAGCTGGCCACTCCTGTACTAAAGGTTGTGATATTTTTGGTGTAAAATTGACAAGGAAATCTCAAATTGAATTGCTTGTGTGCGCCCATGTACTCATCTTATTTTTCTCAATGTGCGCCTTATGCATCAAAAAAGGGTTTACTTATATTTTGCGCACAGATGTTCATGAGATGTGCTAAAAAAAATGTTTTACCTGTGCCCCCAAAAACAGAGAAAGTGCGTTAAAATTGTCCTCCAAGATGAACCTAGCTACACATGTCTGGGATAACAAAATGTCTGCTGGTGTCAGGCTCAGTCCAGCAGCCAACAGAAAGTCACGTACGGGCGGGTTATGACATCAGGTATTGTTTTGTTCGTGACCTTGTATCGGCTTTTTTTCACGTTATATACCGGCACATTAAAACCTTTACGTCTTGCGAGATAGGGGTGTCCATGGCTTGTTAAAAATCTATAATAGCTATTTTTAGAGTGGAAATGTTTCTTGGACCTCAGTTGCTAAGCAAAGCAGCGTGTTGCTGTCCCGCCTGGCTTCAAAACAGTTAAAGCTCGTACGTAACATGTATATCGGTACTTACCTGTAAGATTTGGCTGACATTGGGGTGAAGCTCTTCTACCATTCTTGTGATGTAGGCCCAGAAAATATTTGCCTCTGACTTATCAGGGCTTTCTTAATGAATGAAGTATGCTTAGTATTTCAAAGACAACAGGTAACGGATATACAGTGTCAGCTTTGAAACTTGTATTTATTTTTGAAAACCACCAATAGACGGAATGAGATGATGTCATAAGTGTTCCATTTCAACTACTCCTAGAAAAGTCAATGCCCCAGTAAGGAATAAGAGCAGGAAGTTAACAAATAGCAACAACATGTTTAAGGCAGGGGTGCGCAAACTTTATTCTTTGCGCCCCCCCCCCCCCTCCCCTTCGGCGTCATTTGACCCCGCGGCATTATGACACCACATTTTCATGGTAGCGCATCACCAGAAGCCGCCGGAAAGCAGGTAAGTGGGAGTTAGATGCCTCTGTAAGTGCCGCACCCCCCAGTTTTCGCACCCCTGGTCTAGGGGATTCAATTGTGGGTTGTTTTTGTCTGAGACATGTGAATGTGTTCACAAGTAATATTTTTACTTGCTGCACACTGTATGGTGGAGGGTTTTAGTCACTTTTTTCACCCACCATAACTTACACAATGTGTGGTTAAAACATATTCCAACTTCCCAATGCAAAGCCAGTATAACCTGCCTCAGAAGAGACCCAAAAGGTCAAAATAGCTGTCTGTGAGTACGGTTACTGGCTCTGCACTTCATTAACACAGGCTGTGTAATATGGCAGGCATATGCTTATACGGGGTCTATGTTAAAGCATCCAAACATGTAGCACTGTGCAATTATTATTATTATTACAGGGTTGAAGCAGGGGTTCTCCGGAGCTGAACTGTGTTAATTTCAGTTCTGGGGACCCCCTGCTTCCAGAGATACTTACCCCCCGATCTATGAGAATGCTTATGGTAAAAAATCAGTGAGACTGACGCCAAGTGGGTGAGACTAGACAAAAAATGTCTGATTGCATTTGTGTAGAGAAGATAACGATAGTACATTAAGTTGTTGTTTTTTAACATTATGAGTGGTTGTCCCAATAAGTATGCTCACTAACATTCATGTGCTCCAACAACAGTTTCTGTACGTTGCCATTAAAAGACAGTACAGAATTGTCATTTTTTTAAATATATAAACATTTTATTGCTGCAGTCAATAAACCCTGTGTATAAACACAACACGACTATCCAATCATGTGTTAAGAAACGTAGAACTCTGCATGTGGTATACTAAGAAAAGATGGACATACATCAGAAGGTACAAAACTATACATATAAATTACAAGAAACAGCCAACAATCAAAACATTTGAAATATTGTATAAACTATACAGCACATGCCAGTGTTAGGTTAGACAATAGCTATTTATAAGACGGCAATAAAGGTGCAGTTACACTTGGCAATAAAGTGAACTAAGAGCAGTTATTGGCTTGAGGGGTTAAATCTTGGTCTTTAATGCTTCACAAAATAGATAAGAATAAGTATTTAAAACATTAAGGGAAAACCTTCATTTACAGTGGATACTATAGACTAGACTCTGGTTTCCTCCACACCAACGATAATATTGAAATAGCAGCAAACATCACTTGATGGTACATGTAAGAAGAAATAGAAATCGCTGGCTGTATCCTGTCTTACCTTTTACACAACCCTATGCTAAAGAAGGATTATTTATATATATATTGTATCATATTTTGTGATGAGCTGTATCATTTAGCATATATTAGATTAGCTATTCTGACATCTATTTTAGTCTGATTATCTAGGTGATATAATACCACGCTTATACTCACTGATGTACTCTACATACATCCTGAATATATTGATATTTATATATTTTTTGGTACAGTAACCGGGTTATTCTTGTGGCTCTAGAGAAGCAGGCATTGCAGAAATGTAACCCATTAAACATATTACTGCCACTAGTTCACTTTGGTCTTATGTGTACCTTTAAAGCAGCAGAACAGGTTGCATTGCATTTTAATTTCATTAAAGGATTGAAGCAGGGGGGTGTCCAGAGCGGAACTGTGTTAATTTCAGCTCCGGGGACCCCCTGCTTCCAGAGATACCTCCATAGGGGGTGACCGTATATCTGCAACCAGAGAACTGTGCACCGAATATAATGGCGGCTTTAAAAGTCTCGGGGACCAACAGGAAGTCGTGACGTCATCCGTGGCTGCTTCCTATTGGCCAGCGTGACTGGGACATTTAAACTGCACAGGGATACCGGCCTCACCTACCTAGGGTAAGGATCTCTGGAAGTAGAGGGTTCCTAGAGCTGAAATTAACATAGTTCAGCTCCGGAGACCCCCTGCTTCAATCCTGTAATAATAATGTAAACACAACGCAGCATGTTCTGCAGCTTTAATAAACCAGATAACAGTTTAAGCAGCTATTTGCTATACAATGCTGTGTGCGGTTTACTGCTCAGTAACTTACTCGGAACATACAGGCTCTGTAATTGAACATTGTTTTTATGAAATACTTGCATATTTAAGCAGTTCAATACAACCAACAACAAAGGCGGGTTTTTCTTTGTATTTATCTTAAAAAGGCCATCAGACACAATTTATACAAAGATATTATAAGGTTTTCTTTCTTTGTTTTTTTTAATCCATGTACAGCATACAAATTAAAAGAATCCTGAGATATTAAGATTTAAAGTGTAAATATACGTTCTTACTGTAATGACCCCATTGATAATATACATTATTTTAATGTTGCTGCACGTTTGTTTTTTAAGCAGTTTGGTATTGAATTATTTCAGACACTGGTATATTGAAGCATTGTTTCAAACCTTTTCAGATAGGTCAGCTACTGCTGCAAAGCGTGTATACATATTTCTATATACATAGTGCCGACCATGAACGCAGCTGCTGGTGCTTCTGGCATGCGATATTCCATGTATATATTTAAAGCCATTTTTGGCCGTTACATTGCATAACAGCAATAGACAAATAAAATATATTACTTAATGAGTCCCTTTGGGAGAAAAGCGGTATGTATAGTTTCTACTTCCTATTATTACAAGGTGAATATGATATTCAAAGTGAACATATTGCCTTTTTTTTTTTATACAAATCAAAGATACAGTGTAAATAGAGTTATGTATGTGCTGAACAAATGTTAGTATCCATACCTGGTGGATTTTGTTACTGTCTGGCATTAGAAAACAAGCACATTTAAAGTTCTAAAACATTAATTTGTATTTAATTAAAAAAAACAAAAAAAAACAACAGATCACTTTTTTTAATTGTATTAAATTAATTGCACAAACTAGCATGCAGTTTAACATAACAATTGTATGTGACTGATAATAATCTTTTTATATATTGCAAAAGATAAGCATGATAAATGAAATTATAGCTACAGTTCAACCCCCTTATAACGCTGTGCTTTGGGTCCAAAGAATCACATCGTGCTATAAGCGGATCGCGCTAGAAATAATGTACAATTGTATGCATTGTACAATCAAGTATTTAAGATACCAATAATCGTGTGGTAAATTATTCAAAATTACAAAAATTGGGAGCCATGCTTCGCATCGCGTTATACGTGGACTTGCGTCATAACGGGGTTGAGCTGTACTTTTATGTGCCCAGTAGCAACATATTTATTAAAAAGTGAAAACATGTCATCTGGGTGCAGTAGTTTTTTGTTTCTTTTTTCTATGTATGAATAAGAAGCATTTGTTTCTTTAATGTGGCTTCTTATTTGATTTTCAGAATGGTTAATCTGCTGTAGCTTTACCAGGCCACTCAACTAAATCCTGTGCCGGTGCTTTGCAGTTCCAGTAATGCTTATGTCATATTCATCTGTGTATCACGTTGAAGCACTGAACCAATATTTCCATAGATTTGTGAAGACACAAAACCAGTGCTAATGGCCTAAATTGGCCAACTGCAGGAAGACTTAAAGACCAGTGTGGTCCAATCTTGTAGCATGTGCTCATAAAGTTGTGTTGCTTAAGTAAAACAAAAAGCTCCTAGTGAATGTGGTCCCAGAGAACACAAGATATTTTGAAGGTGTTAATATTGAAGATATGTTTGCTGTCTTTGTTAAAGTGAATATACAAAACTTTGAACCAAGGAGACCTTACATCTTTGTCTAATCAAATGCATCACTACAATTAGTACTAAGCATTTAGTACCAATTAAGAAACATTGCATGATCAGGAGTAATCTCTAACTACCGTAAAATGACATTGATCAATGAAACATTACTTTAATTCGTCTATAAAAAATGTTTTAAAGGGGAGACGTGTTAAGGCAGTTTTACAGCAAAATTGATGTCAACGTATTTTCATCTTGCATCAATGTATCGAGGTATTTTGCTTCAATGTTTCCTGGTCTGCTTCTTCTGGTCTGCTTGCACTTAGGAGAGTGTCCATAGAAGTTACAGGGTGAATGTTATAATGGGATATACTTAATGTTGTACCTCCATGGATGATCACATAAAAGAAAACAAATTCACATCCTCCCTATATCTGATGCAGCCCTTAAATGTACACCGTATTGGTGTATTTTCAGGCTTTCAAACATATATTTACTAAACATTACATGGGAATAAGAAATCAAATGGTAAAACTGGTAGAGAAGGTTACGTTGCAGAGTACTTTCACTGCAATTACTGTAAATAAACCACAGCACTACCCAGTATGAGGCATGTCTCAAAAGGATTCATTTAGGGCAGTAGTCCCTGCTCTACCCCACAAAAATATAGTGGCCACATTTACTAAACTGTGCTATACCACAATACACCTTCCAAGGCAGGAAGCTACGTTATGGCCCATTCACTTAAGTGAGCTGTAAGGTGTCTTCTAACCCCAGAATGGTCCTATGGACTAGCACAGCCGATTAATAACGAGAATGCTGCACAATATGGCACTGTTACGGTTATTAATTGGTCATCTTATCCCCCTGTTCATACCAAAAGAATGGAGGACAACAGTGTCAGAATAAGGCCTCGGCCAGGGTTCCTGCTGGCATGCGGAGGCGCGCTGAGACCTGGCCTTAGACAGCGCGCCGTCCGGGGGCGTGTCGGGGTGCGGGGCCAGTGACGTCACGGAGCTGGTTTGCCCTCATTGGGCGAAACGCTCACGTGACCGGCCCTGCGCTCCGGCAAGCGCTTTATTTTAAAATTTACCTAAGACCTACACTTCCGCGCGCTTGCGAAAGCATAGGCGAGCCCCTCCTAAAGCCGCTCTCATTGCAGCTGTAGGGGCTCACAGGTAAGTACAAGCGCGCCTCAGCACGGGTCAGCCCGTTAGCGCTGACCATGCCCGAGGCCTAAGGAGCCTGCCAGAGGTTTGCTGCTTTATGTTGCCTAGGGAACACAAGCTGAACAGGTCTCTCCCCCCATCATTACAAACAAATGCACAAATGTGTAAGTTGTCATCAGTGTATAGAGCACGTTAACACTGCGTAGTGAATATGGCAGAGTTGGTGTGTCATTTCCTTGCTCAATCACCAATAATGTCAATCAATGCTGCAAAGCAAATCTGGCCCCAAATCTTCAACAAAACAACCTTCTCGTATATGTAACAAAAATATGCCAAGTTCAATCTTTTTTTGTGCATGACTGAGAAAGAAATGCAGACTTCTTAAATGATCTGATTGGCTGTATTAGAAACCTCTGCATACATGGTTACCATATGTATACTTACAATAATAGAAATGGGTTGCCGTATTAGAAGAAAGACATTAGTAATAAATGTAAGATTGAGCTGTATAAAAACACCCACCTTACCTTTCTCCAGTATAAAGATTTTTTTAAAGTACTATAGTAAATGCAAAAGTTGCACCTTATAACAAACAAAAATACCACTTGTAGGTACATTTGCATGTCTTCGACAGGTCTGCAATCCTGTCTTTACCCAAAATCGCTTAGTAAACAATGCTTGCCCTGCAGCCAGGGATTCTGGGTAATGACATGCAAATGACATACACCTTACAAAAGAGAATGACATGGTTACTGTAGTACAAGGATTGGAAAGGTTTAATCAATTGCATGCCTGCTTAGAGATGTGGAGGGAACGTGTGGGTGAGTATTTATCTTCTACGGCAGTAGCGTTCTCATCCCTGTCCTTAGGGAATCCAATATAGTTCATGATCAGCAGTACTTCCAGATCAGGGTTGTGTGTAAGCGGAAATAGAGCCTTAAAAAGCTGCCCATGTGCGAGAAGGGCCAGACAAAGAAGAGGGGCAAGAGGTAGATTTTAGGAACCAAGGACAAAGAGAAACATTGAGAGACACAGGAAGAGGAAGGAACCGGTGGTGCTTCCACAATCAAATAGTTTAGGCCTTCAAAATAACAATACGGTTTTATTCCAAAGCAGCATTTTAATCGAATATCATGAACCTTTGTCACCTTTGAATAACAAGTTCAACATAAATGTTTTCTGAAATAAAACAAAGACTGTTTCACTATATAATTGTCTGAAAATACGGCTTATCTTGAAATATGTTGCATTTTTCTGTATCAACCAGTAGTCCTGGTTTATCACTCGCATATTGTATCACTGTAAAGGATTTTGTTCAACGCTGTCTTACGGGGGGGGGGGGGGGGGAAATCAAGCCAGGCACTAATGCACACATTAATAAAACATTAAATACATGTTGTATGTGTACCGTATATGACTGACGTACATTTGAATGAAAATTAACATTCAATTCATATGTAAACCCAATGTATCTAAATATTTTTGTTATTTCATGGTTTATTTTCAAAATTGGAATGGATGAGATGCCCTTAATATGGTGTTAACAGTTGCTGCTTTAAAGTCAGTATGGTATTTTTATCAGCATTTCTCAACTGATGTAAAAAATATATATATATATATATATATATATATATTTTACATCTCAAACAAAACAATCCAATTGAAAGCAAAGTATTGTTTCCTTCATAAAAGCTCTTTTTTTTTTTTTTTTTAACAAGTGTTGCTGTTTTCTGCTTTTATTTTGCAGCCAGGGGATTTTAATGCTCGGCTCCTCAGATTTTCAGAAACATAAGGACTTCTGAAAAATATACATAATTTAAAAAAAATAACCTCCTATGCCAGGCTTGCTCTGTTTCAGTTTTACACAGCAGGTTTCACAATACTTGTCTGAGCAGGAGGACAAGTTACAAGTGTCCAAAATACTACCGTGCAAAGCTGTCCTCCTGTCAGTTAAACCATTTCAGGACCTGTTCCAACAGTCAACTGATTGATGTTGAGAGGATGATACTAATTAGCCTTCCTGCTTAATTGCGTGTGCTGAAGACCAGCACTTTTGACAAGTGGAACACTAGGTTTGAAGCCAGATACATAGCGTTTGAGATTTGTCACCATGGACTGCCAAGAATGAAGAATTATAGTGTAACACATAACATTTGCCTCTTCCAGGTTTTTTTCCTCCTTTAAACAGTTCCAGATAAAAGCAGTTTATGATGATTAACCCTTTTGATCAGCAACCTCATTGCTTGTCCCTCTGGCAGAAAAGGAGTTAAGAGTTTTTTCTAATGCCTTATTTACTGAAGTACTTTCACTCAGGGCCTTTTCCTACATGGTCCGAAGCAGCTGATCACACTGCAAATCAGACAAAACCGGCCACTTAAGACAACTATTGAATAAGACCCATATTCCCCAACTCTGTGCTGTTATTTTGTATGTTGTGATGTTTTAAAGGCATCACTAATTCCAGTGCGTAATATTCACCATCAGTTCTTAGAAATTGGTCACTAAAAAGGCAAAGCAGGTAAGAGGATGAAACTGTACCCTGAACAAAAGCAAGCGACAACAGAAGATGCTCAGAGAGCCATCACTTGCTAGTAGGGTTCTAGAGAACAGTAACTTTGAATCTGAATGTGCAGTCCCATTTAGGACCAAAGTTGTATTAATTCCAATGATGGGTTCAATGGGTTAAATATTGGTGATAGATGTTGGAATATACACAGAGACAGTACCTTGTTGAAACATCCTTTTTACTGTGTTTCTTTTATGCCATGTTGCAATTAATGATTTGTTGATCGGACAGAGTCAACCGTGTATATATTTTCTATTCTGTCTACTTTTTCTTATGAGTTCTGTGATGTCAACAGTATACTGTATATATCACCAAGATTTAGGCCATTAAACTTGTCACTTCCATTAGGTCACTTTTAGTTTTAATATCTAAGAGGTTAGTAGCATACAGGAGACAGCCGTGTTTCAGATGTGAGCAACATAATTCAACAAACCTCAACACCACATGTAAGGTTGGACATGTACACAATGTATCTTGCATGGCACAAACACTAAATAGATACATGACCAAGGTCACAAGGGGAGCGGACACTGGGAATCACCGGGTTCACACCTACAAAGCCAGTGCCACTACCACGGAGCTACTCCTTCAGCCCTAGAATCCCTTATTTATAATTGGAAACAATAGGGAGGTATCGATGGAGAAAAAGGAATTGCTTGAATGTACTCTACTCGTTACAGCCACGTTCAAGACAAAATTAATTATAATGCTATTGTATAATTTCATCATTGCTGATTATTAAAGATCAGTGTGTAAGCAAGAGAGTAAATAGCAAGGGTGGTCTACGCATACTTCCATTCCAGGGTAGTAATGAGGTGCTGGTGGGCTCATGAACATTCCTCCTGGATCATGCGTCTATATGTCGCCGACGTGTAGAGCGAACCACACATCTAGAGGAGTCCGTTAACAATTTCTTGCATACACAGGCTTCGATATAAATGTATTGCATAGTGGCAGGGTTGCACAACGTTTCGCGAGCACACTGTTCCCTTCATCACGTTTACGTTCGATGAGTAGTCGTTAATGACATGACCAATTTATAACGGGTATTTACTTGAATGGCGATCACACTTGAGAAGCGGCATGAGACATCTCTGTCCGCGGCCGTTTGGCTTGAGGAGATCTCTGATAGCTCTTAGGCTTGCAATTAATCTACTCATAACCAAAGTTGTGCTTTTTGGTGCTCTTGTGTCATATCAAGTCTGGCACTGCCACGTGAGGCAAGCCATTTTCTATTTTTGGCCAGGCCAATTGCAGCTGTAGCTCTCGGTGGGGCAGAGAACTGATGAGGACCTCTTCAATTTCCTTCAGCGGAGGGAGCGATACAGCCCATGTCATCGATATATAGTGATCATAGGGACTTGAGCCAGAATGTATAGTGGCACTGGAAGGGCTTGAATGAATGGTGTGAGTCTGATCAAATTACCCAAACACCTATACATTCAGAAATATTTAAAAATATTTGTACAATGCAAACAAAAGTCACCGATGCTGCTTTTGGTTCAAAAGTAGGGGATTATAGATTATATAATATACATATTTTTGGAATACATAATTTTACAATTTTACTGCTATAATGTATCTAGAGAAAAAATACAAATCCACAAAACAAATATACAGGGCTAAAACACGAGCTGTGTATTCACAGACATAAACCGCTACTTTTCTAGTAATAAATGCAGAAAATGTGTCCACAACTTTCACGAAGAGGGAACATTTCCCTCTGTCATTTTTGCTTCTGGAGTACAATCAATATTGACCTGTCATATACGAAGGGACTTATTCTATATCTGGTGAATCGGCCAGTTGGACTATTCCGGTCAAAATTTTCCATTCCACATTGGACAAGAGTCGGCGTGAACCTGCACCTTTAGTAATCAGCAACAAAGTTATTATCCATATTATCGCAACATCATAACACTTTATTTTTTTACCCGTATAATTGTGCCTGTAACTTATTGAATGTAGAAATCATTCATAAATATAAAAGAAAGAAATTAAAAATGCAAATATACAAGACCTGCTATTTTACACCCTGAGTTTTGCATAAAATACTGAAAACATCTAATGCTATTTCAAAAAGCAAAGTAATTAATACATTATGTTGATGGATAAGCACTAAAAATAGGTCACTGTAATTACACTTTAAAATGCAGCTACACATTGGCATAGGCTTTCTGGACACAAGGCGAAGACCATGGATTTACATGCATATTAAAACACATGTAAATATATACCAGCACAAATATAGTGTCATTGTAACAGGGACGTATCCCTGTTTAAATAAAGCAGCCTCGGAACTCTGAGAATCCAGCAGAGAGATAGTTAATTGCAGCCACTCAATTAACTAGTCTCCACCTGGACTAATGAGAGCTCTGTAAAAAGCCTCATGTGAGACACAGGAGAGATATTCCTTAGCTCACATTTGGGCTGACAGAAGGAGAGCAGAGAAGCCTGCACACAGACACTGTCTTGAGCACAAAGGCTCTGCTGAGATCAAGACACCCAGACACCTATATTTCCTTGACACAGAGGACCCAGGAACCTGCCAGAGACTGACATGGAGGTCCACCTGCTTAAGGTACCTCCTGAGACTTTGGGGTGACAGGCTGGTAATGGGAATATCCCTCCAGTCCTGCAGATAGGGCACATGGAAGCAAGTTAGCCCTTACAAAGGGATAGGGGTTTGTTATTTTATTGTTTTTGTATGTTTTGCCAGTATAAAGGCACAGGCTCAATAAAGCCAAGATATAAGTGCTCCCAAATTGGTCCCCATTATATGTACCTCTGCACACATCTCTTACAGTCTTATAAAAGTAAATGTCATGGTAGGGAAATTAAACTCTGAAGACCTTTAGATATCCCATTGTGAAAATGATAGGTAGAAACGTGAGGTTTTAATAAACTTTCTGACCTTGTCATACCTTATAGCCACATATTTTTTAATTATGGGACATATGCTCCTTTAATTAAATGGGCGTTATATTCTATATATAAATATGTGTTCATTTAATCTAAATACTATCCTCAAATAGTGGATTCAATGATCTCTTCTCTACTTTGTGTTTTGGTCTTCTCAGACATCTCCTTTGCCAATATGTACAATACACAAGCAGCTGTTACTGAATATCTTGTGATGTGTGTGTGTGTAATTATATATATATATACATAATGTGTAAAATATTCAGAGAGGGAGAGAGTTTGCTGCAAGTAGGGGTAGCGCTTGATATGCAAACATGAGCGTTCTTCATAGATGTAGCTGTATGTAAGAAAGGAGATCGATACACATACAAAATCAGTGTTCTTCTAAACCATTAACTCAGAAATGTACCCCTTGTGATCCTAGAAGACCCTCTGGTTGAGGAGACCTTATATTATTTTAAGAAAAGGACTTTTCCCAAGATGGCCACAGAGCAACCTTGACGTATACCTTCAACACAGGTTGATCCCTACAGCATCTACTGCCAGTAGCTTTCATAAAACAATTTGAAAAAATTTGGATTACAAGTCTAAAACCATTTTGACTCATGTTTACTAAGCAGTCTTCTGGCACTATACACCTTCCTTTACTGGAAGACAATGTAGCCCCATTGCCTTGAATGGGTTCTACGGGTCTTCCATGTCCGGAAGGTGACAGATGGCAAACGACTGCATAGTAATTATGTCCCTTTATCCCTTTACTCAAAAAATAGATTCCGCACTCACTATAGGACAAGTACTAACGATATTATAGCATAATACAGAGTAATACTTACACCACAGTATCACTGCACCTAATGAAGAGACTGTGGACCTAAAAACACGCTGCTGTATTAGTGTGCATCATACTGTAATAGGATTCAGACTATGCCATGGAACGCCAGAAGCTAAAGTCTGTTTGCACAGGTCTATAAAGAAAAGCAGATGGTATAAAAGACCTGTTCGCCAAAAAGAGGTTCTCTTTGCATTCAGACTATGCTAACTCCAACATATTGACGATTCAACATTAATCTGACCTGGTTGAGCTTGCTATACAGTTGGTAGCTTTAGGTATGGTGAGTGCAGGAGCCATTTTCTTTTTGTACATTATTGGATCATTTTTAGATGACAGACTGACATTGCCTGGGATGGCCCAGATTCACTGGGAAAATTTGAACTGTGTTTGTTAACAAGCAAAAGTGTGTGTGTGGGCCGGATTTTACTTCTGATTTGTTGTAAACCTCATATCGGAGAGGTAAAAACAGCCTTCATATTTGTTTGCTATAGAATATAGCAACAATGAGATCTCTTTTTGCCAACTTAAGTCAGGAGGCAGCCATCTTTTTGCTGTCACTTAAATGGCAAGTACATGGAGATTCATTTATAATTCATGTGGCTTTTGCCCGTCTGAAACCAGCACAAGCCTGCCAATTTCCCCCCTGTCTTGATGGTTTACATGGTGAAGGAACAAGACGCTTGTGCTGTTCCAGAAAACGTCTGTTGAACCTCAATGTCCTTCTAAATGTGCTATATTTCCAGTGTCATGAATCCAATATGACCACCAGATGACTCCTGAAGGTGCAGCACTTACATTGTACTTTAAGCAAGCAACATTAAAGAAGACATGTTTGTTTTTTCTAATCCATGGGACAAGTCTAACTTCTATTAATTTTGTCCCCTTCTGTGATGCATGTCTATTTTATTGATTATACCTTTCTCTACTGCAATGATAAACTTGAGACCAAAAAGCTGCCATTGGACTTCTCTTGCTGTATCTTCGCTTAAAATTAAGACAATGCCTTTTATAAAATGGCTAGCTTGAACTTCGCAAAACGTTCTAGACTTTATTCAATATTACACCATAAATTCAAACGTCACCAATTTGTGCATTTCTTCCGCTGTAAAAAAAAAAAATAAAAAAAAGGCTCGAATACATAGGGTAGGAAAATGGTAATTCCCAACTACTTACAGATGCATTCAATATTCCTGAAATAACAAGGAAGAAATTGTTTTCCTTACGTGTAAAATTATATTATTGTGAAGAAGAAAAAAAACGTTTCTCTTTTGTATATACAGCATGTAAGGCAAGAGGCTCCAGGTCCATTATACTAGAAAGGGGACTACAAAACGAGACATCCTTTAGAGTCAACACAGATATTACAAAATAACATTTCAAAAAGTGCTCTATGCTCTTCTGATTTATATGTAACGCAGAATAGTAAAATTGAAAGTCGAAAAAGATGTTATTGGCAGTGAGAGCAGTGGACATGCTAGTTTCACTGATGTTGTTTAGCTGTTCTTCACTGAAAGAAATCAGATATTTTCCAGCAGTGATCCTCATTCACAAAACTGGGAACTAGCTGAAAAAGTCAAAAGCAGTCAATATATATATTAAAAAAAAAAAAAAAACATTTTCTAAGCAATACAGAACTTCTTTGATCAAATTGATCTTGGTCCTACAGTGAAAATGTTGCTACTTGATTTGTTCATCTGAAAGAGGTAAATAACAAAAACAAAAACCAGTGATGAGCAGAGGTGAAAACCTTTGGTCGAAGGGATATACAACGTTGGATTGAAAAGCCAACAAAAATCAAACCTTCTGACCTAATCAAATCTTCTGCTTCCAGCACTTGGTAAACAACTGCCTCCTAAAAAGAACTGAGAAGTAATATTCAAACCTGGAGAATTGCTGCCCCACAATCCTCTGGTTCTGTGTAGTAAGAAGAGTTTGTGTCTGATTGGTGAATTCCAAGAGCTTCTTTACTCTCAAAAGTTGGCTCTATCAGTACTGTTTTTTCAAAAAGTTTCTTTTTACAAGTTTCTGGACAGTTCTGTACATATATGACTCTATTGTAAGCCTTTAGTCTCTTCCACAGTTGGACGTACACTTTGCACTGTACGTACATAAACAAAAGTCCTCCAGTAAATCCAATGGCAACCACCACCAACTTAGTCCAAAATGGCCATTCCAGGATACCTGTGTAATGTATGAAAGAGAGAATAAATATCTACAAGAACAACATATATTATATGAAAGGTGCATTCCACTGAGATATGTTTCTTTTACAATTAATAATGCTAAGTTCGCACTGCTACTTCTTGTTTATTTTCACCTAAACAGGTGCATTTGTATCAATTTGAGCCCAGCAAACTTAAGTCAAATATATATATATATATATATATATATATATATATATATATATTTATGTATATATATATGTATATGTATATGTATGTGTATATATATATGTATATGTATATGTATGTGTATATGTATATATATATATATATATATATATATATATATATATATATATACAGTGCTCGACAAATACGGTCGCCAGGGCCAACAAGATTTGGCCTCCTGGCGACTCAGCCTCATGGCCGCGCAGCGCACGCGGTTCTATGCTTGTTTAAAAAAAAAAAAAAAAAACATTTTTTTTCAAAATCCTTCTTCCTGATTGGTTTGACGGGACTTGGCGCGATGCAAGGTTTTTTTTTTTTTGCCAGCTACAGGCTCTATATAAGCCCACGCACACGAATCATCCTTCCTTTTGTTGTATTCTGCTTGAAGGTTAGTACACCGTTGCCACAGTACACCATTGCCTCACTGACCCCCCCTCCCATCCTCCCCAGCCCGGCATCGATCACAATCAGGAGCCCACGCACCCAAGCAGCATCACTGCCCCCTCCCCCAGCCCGGCATCGATCACAATCAGGAGCCCACGCACCATCACTGACCCCCCCCCTCCCGACCCCCCAGCCCGGCATCGATCACAATCAGGAGCCCACGCACCCAAGCAGCATCACTGACCCGACCCCCCAGCCCGGCATCAATCACAATCAGGAGCCCACGCACCCAAGCACCATCACTGACCCCCCCCCCTCCCGACCCCCCAGCCCGGCATCAATCACAATCAGGAGCCCACGCACCCAAGCAGCATCACTGCCCCCTCCCCCAGCCCGGCATCGATCACAATCAGGAGCCCACGCACCCAAGCAGCATCACTGACCCGACCCCCCAGCCCGGCATCAATCACAATCAGGAGCCCACGCACCTAAGCACCATCACTGACCCCCCCCCCTCCCGACCCCCCAGCCCGGCATCAATCACAATCAGGAGCCCACGCACCCAAGTAGCATCACTGACCCCCCCCCCCTCCCGACCCCCCAGCCCGGCATCGATCACAATCAGGAGCCCACGCACCCAAGCAGCATCACTAACCCCTCCCTCCCAGCCCGGCATCGATCCCAATCAGGAGCCCACGCACCCAAGCACCATCACTGACCCCCCCACTCCCTCCTTGTGTCCAACGGATGCTGTGTCTGTGTGTGTGTGCTATGCTGGGTCTGTGTGACATGCTGGGTGTGTGTGTGTGTGTGACATGCTGGGTGTGTGTGTGTGTGTGTGTGTGCTGAGCGCCTGGGCTGGCTGGTTTGCTCTATATGAGCAGGAGCAGTGACGTCCTCAATCCTTTCCAGGGCTGTTTATAGAGGAAGTAAGTGCTCCCCCTGCCTCATGCATTACCATCCCCACAGCCCGCCCGACCCCCCCTCCCTCCTTGTGTCCAAAGGATGCTGTGTCTATCTGTCTTAATGTGTGTGCTATGCTGGGTCTGTGTGTGTGCTATGCTGGGTCTGTGTGTGTGACATGCTGGATGTGTGTGTGTGTGTGTGTGTGTGTGTGTGTGTGTGTGTGTGTGTGTGTGTGTGTGTGTGTGTGTGTGTGTGTGTGTGTGTGTGTGTGTGTGACATACTGGATGTGTGTGTGTGTGTGTGTGTGTGTGTGTGTGTGTGTGTGTGTGTGTGTGTGTGTGTGTGTGTGTGTGTGTGTGTGTGTGTGTGTGTGTGTGTGTGTGTGTGTGTGTGTGTGTGTGTGTGAGACATGCTGGATGTGTGTGTGACATGCTGGGTGTGTGTGTGACATGCTGGGTGTGTGTGTGACATGCTGGGTGTGTGTGTGTGTGACATGCTGGGTGTGTGGGTGTGTGTGTGCATGCATACGAGTGTGTGTATGAGTGTGTATGTATGAGAGAGTGTGTGTGTGTGTGTGTGTGTGCGTGTGTAGGTGTAGGATACCTGAAGTGTCACCCCACCACATCACCCCACCCAATCACCCTGTCCCCCCACCCAATCACCCCGTCACCCCACCTAATTACCCCACCCAATTACCCTGTCACCCCACCCACCCAATCACACCCCCAATCACCCTCTGTCTTTCGCCCTCTCTCTCTCGCCCTCTCTCTGTCTCTCGCCCTCTCTGTCTATCGCCCTCTCTGTCTCTCGCCCTCTCTGTCTCTGTCTCTCGCCCTCTCTGTCTCTGTCTCTCGCCCTCTCTGTCTCTGTCTCTCGCCCTCTCTGTCTCTGTGTGTCTCTCGCCCTCTCTGTCTCTGTGTGTCTCTGTCTCTCTCTCTGTCTGTCTCTGACCCTCTCTCTCTGTCTGTCTCTGACCCTCTCTCTCTGTCTGTCTCTGACCCTCTCTCTCTGTCTGTCTCTGACCCTCTCTCTCTATCTGTCTCTGACCCTCTTTCTCTGTCTGTCTCTGACCCTCTCTCCCTGTCTGTCTCTGACCCTCTCTATCTGTCTCTGACCCTCTCTATCTGTCTCTGACCCTCTATCTGTCTCTGACCCTCTATCTGTCTCTGACCCTCTCTATCTGTCTCTGACCCTCTATCTGTCTCTGACCCTCTATCTGTCTCTGACCCTCTATCTGTCTCTGACCCTCTATCTGTCTCTGACCCTCTATCTGTCTCTGACCCTCTATCTGTCTCTGACCCTCTATCTGTCTCTGACCCTCTATCTGTCTCTGACCCTCTCTCTCTCTCTCTCTGTCTGTCTCTGACCCTCTCTATCTGTCTCTGACCCTCTCTCTCTGTCTGTCTCTGACCCTCTCTCTCTCTCTCTTTGACTCTCTCTCTCTCTCTCTGACCCTCTCTCTCTCTCTGACCCTCTCTCTCTCTCTTTGACTCTCTCTCTCTCTCTCTCTCTTTGACTCTCTCTCTCTCTTTGTCTCTCTCTCTTTGACTCTCTCTTTGACTCTCTCTCTCTGACCCCCCCTCTCTCTTTGACTCTCTCTCTCTGACTCTCTCTCTGACTCTTGAACTCTCTCTCTCTCTCTGACTCTCTCCGACTCTCTCCGACTCTCTCCGACTCTCTCTCTCCGACTCTCTCTCTCCGACTCTCTCTCTCCGACTCTCTCTCTCCGACTCTCTCTCTCTCTCTCTGACTCTCTCTCTCTGACTCTCTCTCTCTGACTCTCTCTCTCTCTCTGACGCTCACCCTCTCTTACCCTCTCTCACCCTCTCTCTGTGTCTCACTCTGTGTCTCTCACCCACACTCTATGTCTGACTCACACTCTGGATCTGGATATCTTATTTACCCTATATAACTTAACTGCCCTAACTACACAGAAATAACCTATACTGCTTTCTTCCAGATCTGACTCAAGCTTCACACGGAAGACATCGGAACCTCCCCTAACCCAGAAGACAGGTAGGGAACAAATCCCCTCCAATGTATAACATTGCGGGAATGAGGGTACATGGACATTGAGGGACTGCGAATCAGGTAAGATCCCAGGCGGGATTGCTGCTTTAGATATTGTGAAGCGGCGACGTCCAGACACTGGTTAAGGGGTTCGGGAAACTAGTCATTCACATCTGGCTTTTATTTGTACATCCGACACACACACACACACACACACACACACACACACACGTAACAAGGACTAATTGTAGTATAATGTAATACAATAAATACATTTATGTCAAAAACGAATGTTGTTCTTACTAGGAATTTATTAAATATTTTATTTATATATTTTATTTTAAAGCGGGGTTGGGGGCGGGACTAGGGGCGGGGTTGGGGCCGGGACTAGGGGCGGAGTTGGGGGCGGGACTAGGTGGCGAGTAGATTTTTTGGTTCGGCGAGTAGATTTTTGGGTGATTTGTCAAGCACTGTATATATATATATAATTGCTGTTTGGTAATCAATGTCCTCGTGAAGGGAGTCCTTAAATATTTTAGCGAACATTTGTTAATTACAGAATGTAGCTTAAAGTTCTAATAGCTATATTGGTCTTCGAGAAATGTACATCCATTGTAGGTTGTATTTCCTTTTACT
Organism: Ascaphus truei; assembly: GCF_040206685.1. Classification (NCBI taxonomy): domain Eukaryota; kingdom Metazoa; phylum Chordata; class Amphibia; order Anura; family Ascaphidae; genus Ascaphus; species Ascaphus truei. Next base: position 28,422,529 of record NC_134490.1, read on the forward strand.
GGCGGTGATTCTCCAGGAAGCGCAAGGATATGTGAAGGTAAAAGAATATATTGATAGTGCAATATTGTATGTAATAGTTATGAATGAGGCTGTTCTAATATAAATGTACTCACAAGCGTGATCTTCTCACGCTTGTGAGTACATTTATATTAGAACAGCCTCATTCATAACTATTACATACAATATTGCACTATCAATATATTCTTTTACCTTCACATATCCTTGCGCTTCCTGGAGAATCACCGCCAGTATCTACCAAGAGGACAGACAGAGAAATCCTTGCCGGGTTATAGCAGCATCAGTATATGTGTCTGTATAAGTATCACCTTTGATTATTTAATCACTGTTCACATTCTAAATTTATTAGAAATGTCTATATAAGTATCACCATTGATTATTTAATCACTGTTCACATCTTATTTTTTATTAGAAGTGTCTATATAAGTATCACCACTGTCACTATTTTTAGCAAGTTTTGATTTATTTAATTAGAGCGCCACTATTTGATAAGTTTCCTTTTCACATGTATTTCCTTTTAGCAGACCAACATAGTTGAAAGTTGGTGAAATTAAAGTGTACAGAGATTTCAAAACCTCATAGATTTCTTCTTCTGAGTGTTCTGTGGCCACTCCACTTGAAGGCTCCCTGCAGTTTTCTCCATTCCTACTTATCACTCCAATATATTTATTTACTTCTCACTGTGTGTATGTATATCTTCATTTATTGTATATAAAGCCCCCGATTGAGCAGTCTGTGGCTGAAGCAGGGAAAGCCTTAAAACCTGACCTGTTGGTGGCCTTTGAAGATTGGAGTTACCCACTCCTGATCTAGATTTAACACCATAAATAAAACATGTCACTACTGCTATTGGTATATGTTGGTTCCAGGATTTTATGCAATTTTAAATACTTAACACACACATTGAAACCACAGCTTTGTTGCAGTCTTCTTCCCTATTCTGCTTTACCGAAGATCCTTCTAGCTCTGTAACCGGTGCTACGATTGGAGGAAGTGATCAGATAACCTCAGTACACATTAACATGAGTGATTAAAGGGGCAATTCCACGTAGCACACAAATATTGTGAACACCGTACAAAGATTGCCATGAAATATACTAGGTACATACCAGTGGTTTGGCCCAATTTGATCTCCTCTGCTGTCCGGTCTATAAGAACATACAACGACCAAACAACGCAGGTGATGGCAATGATGTGGAATGTTACAGAACACATTATTTTCCTCCTTTCACTGGAACTCATCTGCAGCTTCTCCCACTAGAGCAAAGCAAAGAAGGGTCAATGCTTACATATATTTATATATTTGGCTAGTGACACCATTTAAAGCTGCCGACCAACCAATATCCTAAATGGTTTTTTTTTTAAATAAATCAGTTCTGTACTATGAGAAAATACTGAATGACATTTTTAATGTATTATAATGTAACAAGAATGTTTTGTGTCTAAAGCAACCATTTACAAAGTCACATCCTCTTCTCCTTCTGAAACAGGCTCTGACACACCCATTTTTTAGCCCTGTCCTCTCTCTAGCAGTGCACCAATTGTATCTAGTGACTGCCTGGTCATATGAGCTTCCTCACATAACTTTGCATCTTTGGTCCTCATCTACTGCACTGACGGCCCTTTAGTGAACCCACCAAGCCAAATCTTCGCCTCTCTATCACAAGAGAACGGATTGATCGACAACTTAACTAATTATTTATCATTGTGTGGATTGTATTGATGCACATATTAAAGGAGAAGGGGGAAACGGCAGCTTGGACGGCTGCTTTAAATCCACGGAGTACTAAATGTACGAAGCATTTGACTGTGGCCTTGACATTTTGAGTGAAGGATGGATCTTGTCAGTTATTACATTGAACTTGCAGCTGTGCGATAAAATAATGTCCCTAGTTTCACAGCTATTTCTTTCCTAGATGCTAAAACAACAGATGGTTTTGACGTCTAGTAAAAATGATCGTATATTATAAAGCCCAATATAAATAAACATGTTTAATAATGGCAGGGAAGATATGCAAACTGGTTCACATCTGCATTTCCTACTGTACAAGAACAAGATTTTCAAAAAATTATTGAAAAAATTATTTCTATGTCACCTTGAGAAAGAGCTTACGTTCGAAACGCGTTGGTGGGGGTCTGTGTACCCCGTAATGTAGATGTTTTTTGTTGTTTCTATTAAATCCTTTTTTAATGGGCACACGCTCTCTTGGATATCATTTATTTTTTGTTTCCTGAGTTCCAGTGCCTGCTTTTTCTATTTGTCTTTCTTCAACTACTCCAGAAAAATCGGAAGCACACCCCCTGCTGTGGATAAAGACTGGACAGTCTTAAGGACACCAACTACTCAGACGCGAGTTATTATATCACCTGCTTATTCTCCATTCCGATAATATATGTTGGGTCACTTTATTGTGAGGTCCCTTACTGCATTGCTTGTGGGGATCCTAGCCCACTAGTCGGATTACAATGGAGTAGTGATCATAACATCATTGTTTCACATACTATGGGTTAATATCCCTTTATTCAGGGGGTTATACTTCAGGAACCTTCAATCAATTTGAACTTTATTGCGGTCTTTAGTACCATTTTTGAGGCTTTTTTTTTTTTTTTTTAGAGCACCACACATTTGCTTTTTTCTTATTTCTATTTATCCACATTTTAAAGCTGCAGTTCAAGCAATATTCTACATATGTTTTTTTAAATAAATCTGTTCTGTACTATGAGAAAATACATTTTTAATTTATTATCATGTAACAAGCATTTTTTGTTTCTATAGCAACCATTTACAAAGTCATCCTCTTCTGAAACAGGCTCTGGACACTCCCTTTTTGAGCCCTGCCCTCTCTCTAGCAGTGCACCAATTGTATCTAGTGACTGCCTGGTCACATGATCTTCTCCTCAGAACTTTGCATCTTCTGTCCTCTTCTGCGACATTGACAGCCATTTAGTGAACCCCCTAAGACGAATCTTTGCCGATCGATCGGCAACTTAGCAAATTACTTATTGTGTGCGTTGTTTTGATGCACATTATTAATTATTATATATTTTTTAAACGGCAGCTTGGACTGCTGCTTTAAAGCAGGAATCCCACCTAAACACCTTTGTGTTTCTTTGCCACCCGGCACGAGTATCCTGCGATTTCGGTGCTACTTACTTTTCTTAAAGGTTTTAATTTGGTTTCCATTATGAACTCGAACTTGCAGAGTTCACAGCATCGCGTATCTGAGCTCTTGATCCACTGCTGGAGGCAAGCCTGGTGCACAAAATGAAGGCTTCCTGTACAGTGACAGGGTGTAATCAGGGGGTTTTCATCATCACCTTCACAGTGACATATCCTGAATTCAAAACAAAACACTAGTCAGAAAATATTTTCTAGTAACATAGTAATTAAGGTTTAAAAACAAGTTCAAGCCTGGCTAAATTCTAACTGGGTAAAATACCCATGCTATACATGTATGTTTACTAGAGTTTCATTGACGCATGATACACTCCTACAGTCGTAACGGGGGGCGCGGCCATGACAGGGCATATCTGCCCTTCCATTGGCTTCCGGCCGGCTACGTGCTCGCGTCGCAGCACGGGAAGACACAATTCTGCCAGCATACGCATCATCGCGCTCTGCACGCCCACACACACACACGGCCACCGGGTCCTGTCCCATAGAGGGCTGTGGCGTGTGGCGCACACGCTGTAGCACGCGCCACAGCGGTCACTGGAATAAGACCGCCTTTTTGTGCTCATCACAGAATGTGTTTGCTCGCTATGCACTTCCCTAAACCCAGGCTGGCGGTACAAGTTATGTAATTCAGCAGACCATTCTTAGGGGAAGTTCAGATTTCAATAAGAACTTGGAAGATAAAAAGTGACACTTAGGGACACATTTACTAAGCAGTGCTATGCAATAAGATACCTTCTGTTGCCGGAAGAACCTTTTGTGGCTCATTTACGTGAATAATCCATAAGATGTCTTCAGGTGCTGGAAGGTGATATGGCATAGCACCGCTTAATTAATATGGCCCCAAGTTACTGTCCATGTCTACTTCCAGAATCTAAACATCTGCAGTCTACTCAATGAATAATGGTAAAATAATATGTGATACCCTGGGGACTCGTGTAAAGTGACTAAAGGCCACAGAAGCATTGATAAGAAGAATGAGTGCTAGTAGCCCTATTGGTTCCCAAAAAAGTAAGTTCCTTCTAAGGTTTTGATATATTTTAATAGACCAACATATGAATCGTACAAGGTTGCCTTACGCATAAGATTTCGAGACTGTAGAGGTCTATTTCAGATGTGATGGGAGGCTTAAATACATAGAACATGGGTTTCATCATAAGATTACTGTACTGTAACTGGGGTGTTGTGCTCATTCATTCATCCATTCATGGATGCGGTTACCCCAGCTACAGCATCATGGCCGCCAACATTTTCCAGATTAAGAAATAGGTAAACGCGCATCTATTACACCTTTACGCCTCTCATATATAACCCATTCCAGCATACAACCCCAACAACCCTTGAAAGACTCGCCCAAAAGCTCTTGAAAGAACCCCCAACACCCCTTGAAAGACACCCCCCTCTAAACACTCCTGTAAATACTCCCCCAACACCCTTTGAAAGACCCTTAAAACATTTACAAATAAATAAACAGCCTACTCTTACCCTTACCCCAGGCAGGGAGAGCAAAGCAGGGTCATGCCATCAGCAACCCCCACCCCAGGGTTGCAGATAGGCTGGCCATGTAGACAGTGACTCCACACAGATAGCCTATCAGCATCACCAAAGATGCTGGTTGCAGAGAAGGAGCAGGGAAACTGGTGCAGAGAAGGGAAACCGGTGCAAGCAGGAACACTGCTCAACTTTGTCTCCTAAAAGTTCATGTGTATTTGTGACACATTTCTCACTCAAAAATCACACTGGTACACACACCCCTGACACCGACATCATGGAAAGCAGGGGTGGCACAGTGCTAAAGCTCTCTTCCCCAGCCCTCGCACACCCCTGACTCCTGCTTTTCTATACCACCTTCCTCCCAATCCCCCCTCTGCACTAAGCAACCGCGACTTGAACGGTCAGTCACCTCTGCGGCCGGTCATAGCCCGTCTGATGCTGTAAAGGTAAAAGCAAGATCAGGCACGCTGTTGCCTGTCGCGGTGGTGACTGACGCGTCGGGGATAAAACTTTAGGTTCCCGGGAAATTTAAATAACTGCTTAAGCCTCTCATCTGATCACATCTGATAAAAAATAAAAACATCACGAGACCTCTGCAGTCTCGAAAGCTTTTGCAGAATAATGCCATGTACAATTAAACCTTGTCCATTTTATATGTTGGTCCATTAAAACAGGGGAGCGCAATCTTTTCCCCCTGCGCCACCTGTCGGCTGTCCCCCTCTCCTCGCACCCCCCTGCTTACCTTGACTCAGACGTCCTGGCGTCATCAAGTCACATTGCCATGGCAACACGACGTCACATGACCCCGCGACACGTCACCAGGAGCCGTCTGAATCAAGGTAAGGAGAAGTTTACAGAGGCCTTGCAGCTCCCCCGGCATTGTTTAAATGCCTCTGTAAACCCCGCGCCCCCCGCAGCGAATCTCGCGCCTCCCGTCCTCAACTTTGCGCACTGCTGCATTAAAAGATATAACAACCTAGTTTATTTATTCCCATACCTTCCAAATAATTAAACTCTAATTCCTTATGAGTGAGCCTCATTTGCTTAATGTACCCATTTGTACTATCAATGGTTAGGTTACAACTGCTTTGGTCATGTCATTTCAGAGCACTGAAACAAATCCATCCACAAGAGATAATTCAAATATCACTTGTGAGCACATTCACGCGTCTCAGACAGGTCTGCAACCCTGCCATTCCCCATTATCTTGTAGCATACCGTGCTCCCACTGCAGCCAGGGACTCAGGGTAGCAACATGCAAACGAGGAATCAGCACAGTGAAATACTGCAACGGGAACTCTTTTGTTCCCGATATGATAAGGGAGCTCAAAACTAAAAATAGGGGTGGTCATCAAAGAAAGCAATATATTTTAAAGGTCTGTCAACCTGTCCAGTAACAACAAAGCTATAGGTTTACAGATTTATATACAATAGTCTGTATATTCTGTATATGCAGACCATGGGTTAGAAAATGGTCATAATATACTAATCATCATGGAACATCATGGAACTGATGTAATCTGTTACTAAACAGATGTTCCCGCTTATCCTGAAGATCAGTACATTATGACAATGTTCTTACCCATGCTCTGCATCGTACATCATGACATTGAGTTTGTTGTGCTGAGATTCTTACATCTGCTTTTCCTTTTACCCCAGAAAAATGACTTTGTAATTGTGACTTCACTTTCTTACTGCCCTGTAACTAATAAAGCAGATGGGCATTGGTTTGAAGCGCCTGCACTGGAGCGGTGATTATAAATGGTGAACAAGCAAAATAAGAATCTAGCAGTTCACACTGTACTTGATAAAAGACACACAACATTGACCGCTAATACTGTACATCTATCTACAAATATACATATAGGTGCACTACAACAAAATACAGTAAATACAATTTAAAGCCAGTAAGCACAATTCCCAGGTAGACAACATTGCTGCGAACACAGCTGTTTCTAGACAAATAGGACAGAAACACATGTAGCAAGCTGAAAAAGACACTTTTGCTGCTAAATTGATCCTTAGAGAGGCCATTTGAATATTCCTCAATATAAAGCAGTGTTTCCCTTGGAGCTCTGATCACGTGAGATTAGCGAGCGAGAATGGAGAATGGTTTTATAGAGCCATAAGAGAGAGAGACTTCTAAGACTTGAGTTATACAAGGACATATCCATTAACCCTTTGTGCTTACACCAAATGTAAACATCTTGATTAATACATTTCATGCCAAATTACAGTATTTTGGGGGGTGGGGTTTACTATTAATTTAGACGTTTTATGTTGTAAAAACAAAATTGATTTGAATTCAGCATCTCTCTAGTTTGGAAACATACACATATCAAGCCACAGTTTTAATTTTCTTTTTCAGCTGCACAGTTTCCGTTAAAGCCCAGCTATGCAGGTTTTTAAGTCAATCAAAGGGCTTCTACAACATAAATACAATTGTCTGATACCAACACTAATTAGGCCGCTTTTAAGAAGCAAAGCTACAATACTATTAGAGGCCCTGCACATCTATAACTCTAAAAAGACGGATACATTTTGGGAGACAATCAGCAGCTGCAAATTGCAGTTTGAATTGACCTGATCTGTCATCCGAAGCTAAAAACATTTTTGGAAGTCAGCAAAATACATTAAACAGCAGCTAACAAAGAGAGACATTGACAACTTTAATATGTGTAGCTTTGGTATATATGGATTTGTGCGCAATCTATGCGCCTCTTTTTCAGAAGGATGCCAGGTATATGCATCTAATTCCGATACCTGTAATACTAGCTGGAATTCAGATTAAATTGAGTCAATTCCTTCTTTTTTCGTTTCTGCACTTCACATATTAAAGCAAAAAGGACAGTGCAATAAATAAGAAAATACAGACCTTTCCAAAAGCCTTATAGATGAGGTCCCATGTACAACCAAATTGAACAAATAACATTCACATGCTTAACAGGTCAAAACATGATGAGTGACACCTTTAAATAAAATCAACATAAAAAAATTGCTTGTCGTGTTAACTTAAATGTGGGAGTGATTGTCAATATTGTTTTCCCCATAATAAAGAAATCATTTTTTTTACGCATTCCTTGAATGTCCAGTGACAAACAAGAAAGATAAGGAATAGAACAAGGGACCATTAAGGGAGAGATAAGAGTTCCCTAAACTTCATAATACTGTACAATGTGGACAAAAAAATTTAAACTGTGTATATACTGTACAGTGCACTATAATTCATCTGAATGTATTGACGGCATTAATCACCAAGTTCTAACCCATTTAGCCTATCACTGTTCTCACTTCAATTTGACCTTGTGGGACTACACCTATTATAGGAGGGTGGTTCTTCTTGAAACAAACCTGCATAGGTCCCCACATGTCGAAATAGGGGATGCTGGGGGCATTTTTGGGGACAGGAAAGAAGGAAAATCGAAGTCACTGTCCTCAACTGAACACAGTGGAGCTCTTTGTTTCTGCATATCTTCTCTAACAGAGTGGTTATCCTCAAACACATCATCATCCCCCATATCATCAGAACAGAAATCAGTGCTGCCCAAAAGTACGCTCGAAGATGAGCCAGCGTGAAGGCTTTTTGAGTAGCCATCCAGCTCTTGAAACCTGTGAAGGCTATGGGCACTTGCATTCGGAGAGAAGGAAAATATATAGTGGAGCAAGGTTTTGCTTTTTGATGAATCGTTGCATGCATTCTCATCCATAAGTGGTATAAGTACGGACCTGGAACTGTTCTCCATTCCAAAAACACTTAATTGATTTGAGGAAACAGATTGTCCATGAACAACATTGGAGTCGTTCAAAGAAATGGGATTGATACATTTAGTTCTATTTTCTTTTAACTGGCATTTGTTCATCTCGAGGAAGTGCTCATGAACTGGGAGCAACTTTCCTTCCGAGCTGGTCCGTTCTACATAGCCGCCGTTTTCCAATATGCCATGTGCCTTCTGGTCCACGTCATTGAGTGACTTTGAGAATGGAAAGACCAACTGGGCCTTTGAAGACTTGAGGGTGCTGTTGCAGCCCTGCGAATTGGGACTTGTCTTTGGTAGGCCATCTTGAGAGATTAAGGTCAGAGTGACCCCTGGTGTCCTAGAATTCTGGCAGTGAGGATTTTTCAAGACAACAGCAGACTGCACTGGACTTGGATGACAACATTCAGAAAATACAGCACTGGAACTGCATGCAGAACAGTGAAAAAAGGCATAGAAAGTAAACAATAAAATAAAAAGAATGAAGAGAGAAAACATTTATTAAAGTAAAAACGTGAGAAAAAAAACACAATAATACCAAGACAACATGGTGAATAACACAACAGAATGGATTGGATAGAGCAGCAAGAAAATCAACCAGTTACTTTTTCCTTCAACTGGTTGACCTAAGCTCAAAGACTATTCGGTTTCCGTAGCACTAGCTTTTGTTTACAGGTTAATATTATTTTGTATTTACACGTACAAAGGAACCGTTTATACCTGCAGATATCTTGGCTGGATGGAGTAACTGATGTCCGAGAAAAGCTGTGTGGAACAGAAACGGAGGTTGGACTTCCAGCCTGTAAAATAAAATGAAATGTTAGCCATGCTAAAGAAATCAATAGAATCCAAAAAAGGGCTTTAAAGCAAAAATCTGTGTTGCTTGTCTTTAATTAATTCTTAGTTTGGCTCATTTGGTAACAAGAAGAGAGTCACCAATGCATGAACCAATTGGTAATAGCTCCTGAAGCGCCCTTTGTCGGCATTTAAAATTAGTCAAAGGACACGACTGCAGTGAAGTTACAGTGTGGCTCATTTTACATTATGTTCAGGGCCTTAAATATTCTTTTTTTACAGTTCTTACCTGAACTGTAGTTCGGGAAGTATACCATTCCATTTCTGCCATGCCAGATACAGCAACCAACAAATTGACATTCCCTTCATTCACGGTCTTAATGTCAAGACATTGCTGGTATCCATATAGGAATAGAGCTGTACATCAGTTGACCCAAAGGTCTCTTGGTTACAAAATGAGATCATTCTCAAATAAAAATGAAGCAGTGGCAACCACTCTCCCTTGTAAAGATGGGGGGGACCTACACTACATTAGGCACAGGGAGATAGATCTAAGCGAGACCCCCAAGATTGAGAAGACATTTGGAACGCTACTGCCTCAATATCGACCAGTTCTGTAATAAAAGAGAACAGCTACAGAATGCTCTATCATTGGTACCTCATCCCTGATAGGCTCAACAAAATGTTTAGTCGGACCTCGCTTAGATGCTTGAGGCACAGAGCGACCAGAGCGGCACAATGGTACATATATGGTGGACCTGCCCCATAATATCTGGATTATGGCAGAAAGTTTCTCAGTTAATAAATGAGTTTCTGGGACGTGCTCTGGAAATCGATTCTTGGTCGACGGTACTTAGCAGGCCAATCCAGAGTGTATAATATGGAGAACGCAAACTGATTCTACATAGATTGGCGGCCACCAGGTGCACCATAGTGGCCACGTGGAAATGTCCGATACCAGATATCTCAAAAACAAGAAATAAAATCTGGCTAGTGCTTCATTATAAAAAAATAACCGCTTAACTCAAAGATTTACTAACCAAATTTAGCAATATATGGGACCAAGAGGATTCCCACCCCCCTCAAGACAAGCCACACAAATAGATCAGAGTTCCTCGACATTGGAATAAACAAAGTCTTAAACGAAAATTAAACGAAAAATCGGTGAGACAGTATCCAAGTCAGTGGGAAATAAAAATCAGTGAGGTTGACAGATATCCATACTGTGAGGATGGGCTATAGAGTTGCCGGCTGTCCCATATTTGGAGGGACTGACACAAATTTGAATATATTGTTTAACAAGTTTATCGACAGCAAAATGATATGATGGACTAGAGATCAACAGAGAAGTTTGAGAAGGAAAAGACCGAGAAGGGAGGACAGGTCACCTGCTCGCTAACACAGCTCCAGCCACATGCTGGTTTTCAGACGATGTTCACAAGAAAATACGACAAGCAGCACAAACTCACTCAAGAAAAAATTCTTACACCAGGTTCAATTTGCAAATTGCATCACCCGGGGTGGACAAAATGTAAAAAAAATGTTTTAAGAGCTAAATATTTGTTTAGTGGCAAGAGAGAGGGGGGGGGGGTACACCTCCCCTGACCTCATGGAGAGCAGGGGCGTTCCCCGTGCTGTGCTCTCCGTCTCACTCCCTTCCCCAGCCGTTGTGCGACTCTGCTACCTGTGTTCCGCTCCCCTTCCTCCCCCAGCGGCACTTCGTACACAAGCCCGAGTTGTAAGCAGCATTTAATCCTAAATATGCCATGCTTCTTTTTAATGTCTTATGCGTTATAGCTAGAACATGTTTGTCAATAAACACCTATTTTTATAGATTTTATTCATGTACATACTTCTATGGAAATAGAAGGAAATACAAAATTCCTATTTCACATAGCCATAAATAAAAAGTGTTTGTTACACCTGTCGATACACACAAATACATTAAAGCAGCAGTTCCCTCTGAAAAGTGGGTTCCTGCGTCTTTGCGGCCACTGTGCACTTCTTAAGGCCCCAGCATAGCAAGCAATTACACCAGGCACTTCCACAGTTGCTTCCTAATACATTGTGGGGCATGACTTTTGAAGCCCCCCGCAGTAACTTTCAGTTATACCAGGGGTGCGCAAACTGGGCGGCGGCCCCACGCTCTTCCCCCAGGCATTTAAATGAAATGACGCAGGATTGCATGAGGTCTCTGTAACCTCACTTACTTGTCTCCGGCGACGCATCACCATGGCAGCGCGGCGTCACGTGACTTCACTGCGTCATTTAACGCCGGAGACATGGTAAGGATGGGGGCGCGAGCAGGGGGTCAGTGCAGACAGGGTGGCGCAGGGGGGAAGTTTGCTCACCCCTGAGTTATACCGCCCATGCGGTTTGCATACACAGGATGTACCTTACCAAGTGTGTGTTCCCTGCTCAACCTCAGGACACAATACTGCCGGGGATCATTCAAACAGCAATAGTCTGTTGTATAGGCAAGAAGATTCATTATTTATGGGTTCACGGAACAAATATTTTCTGGCAGGGTGTGTACAACGTAACAAAGGTTGGGAATCGGAGACCTAGACCACGGGTGCACAATCGTTCCCTGCTGTGCCCCACTGTCTGCTTCCCTCCCTGCTTGCGCCCACTCTCCTTGGCTCCGGCATCAAATGACGCCGCGTGGTCACGTGGACGTCACGTTACCATGCTAATGTGACGTCACATGACGCCGCGTAGCCATGGCAATGCCTCGCCGAAGACGAGTTAAGTGAAGTTGCAGAGGCCTCACGCAATCGCCCGGCATTAATTTAAATGCCTCTGTGGAAGAACGCGGGGCCTCTGCAACCGCCACACTCCCCCTGAAAATTGTTGCGCCCCCCCTGACCTACACCAACAACAGACCAAGTTCTGTGTTACAAAAATGCAGTGTTGCTTTTAATTTTAGAACAATTACTATGAGTGAGAAAAATGCAGGAGACATCTTCTAAATGATACATTATGTATTGTAGTATTTTCTTCCATTTGCCACAGACAATACTTTAACACAGTGGTACTCAACTCCAGTCCTCAAGACCCCCCAACAGGTCAGGTTTTCTGGATATCCCTGCCCTCAGCACAGATGGCTCAATCAGTGGCTCAGTCAGAAACGGAGCCACTAATTGAGTTACCTGCGCTGAAGCAGGAATATCCAGAAAACCTGACCTGTTGGGGGGGGGAGTGCTTGGGGACTGGAGCTGAGCATCACTGCCTTAACACACGCTTTCACACCGCGTCTCCTTACTTATCTTCAGCGACTTGTCAGAAGATTTAAACCTGTTCAATAAATCAGCTTGTTTACCGATTTTGTGTCTCTCCCAAACACAGACGGAAATTCACGGTTTCTTTTAATGTTTGAAGACAAGCAAATAGAGCGAGTGAAGTGAGTCAGAACTGTATTTTAATGGGGTTGTCATGGCAGCATATGATTTTCGTGAGGGTGGCAGCATACTGCATTTTCCTTTTGATGGCTGTGGTAGCCTGTGAGGTTTACCCACTGCCGATTTTCAATAGCCTCTGCCAATACTGAACGTACCCATTCTCTTAAATGTCAAGGCACCGTTTTAGGTTCCCTTGCAAGCATATCCCACTGCTCTTTTGTAGTTTACAAGAACGACTAGATTTTTAAAGGGTATTTTGTAATCAATTTGCTTGCAATAAAAATAAAAAGATCTTTTTAGCATCTCACGTAAACTGCCAAACTAGTGACACCGTATCTGATCCTAATACGGAAACAAAGCTCTGTGATTTTTGCCTCATGTAGTATCATAATTGTGTTCTAAAGAAGCAGTCCTGATTTCCACCTCCCTCAATATATTACTTTCAGCAAATTACTTATTGTTGGCAACGATCAAATGGCTCAACATCGCAGCAAATGATAAATGCTGGACACTTGTAGCAAGTTCCAACGTGTCTTAATGGAGCAGCCCGTGCAGCACTTTAATTTCTGCAGCCTTTTATTACTTTTATTGAAAACCAATCACCTAAGCTGCTGATTGATTCATTCCCCCGTGATCGATCAGGGTTCACTCACGGGCTGCTTTTCAGTTTCAACAATCCTTCAGGATAGTGTAACTCAGCAGCTACAATGTATTCTTACATTACTGAAACACCCAATCAGTGCAAGCTCTAACCCCAACACCTACCATATCATATATATTTGTGTCAAAGGGAGACAAAATGCATACAACCAAAGACAAAAATACCCAAATGCTACATCCAATATGACAAAAAACATAGTTAAATACTTAACTGATTGTCTTCTCATAATTCTTTGGAGGTTAGTGACCACTCCTCCCTCCCACTTTTTAAGTAGCAGGTTTTTTTTCATGCACCTGTGGAATACTGACTGGTCCTATTGAGACATTTCTCTCTCTCCATTGCAGATGTGACTGAGAATGTTCACAGGTAGTGTTAGGAGAGCAGAGTGGTCATGCCGTGGCGTGGCTGCAGGCTTAGAACGATCTGACCAAAGAGTTTGTCTAAATGACCCTTACTTATGAGAAAACAATCAGTTAAGTATTTAACTATATATTTTTTGTCATATTGGATGTAGCATTGGGTATTTTTGTCTTGTGGTATATTACGAAGGTAACAGTTTGCAGCTCAAGCCGCTGAGAATATTGGCAACAAATTATCACAAATAGGAATGTGTTGCAAATATCTTGCACTGCTGGGTACGTGTGCTATATCAAGGATGCTCTGTATATTAAAATGCAAAAAATGAAATTAAGTGTTGAATTAAAAAAATACAATGTATCCAATACTGCAGAACTGGTTTTTGTTAAAGTAGAATATTGCAAGGATTTTTCCTTTAAACAATACAGTGAAGGATGAGAAGTGTACATTTAGTAGAATTAGGTCTTCATCCTAATTACTGCAGGAAGGTGTGCAGGAATATTCCCTTTAGTATGTGTGGATACATACAGTATACAGCAAAAACTAGCTGTAATCTAACACACAAGGTCTATGGATATGAACAGTCAAAAGAGGCAAATGGAAACTCATGATTATTAATGAGCGTGTTGACACATTGGTGGCTGCAACACTTACCTAGCAGCTAAAGGTGTTATCCCACTGCCAGAAAACAACCCTCTATAAAGAATTTAAGTCAAATTGGCTTCCTTAAACAAATCTAACATATAGTTAAGTGCACAGTACACTGGCTCCTACAGACAGCCTGTAAAGGGCTGGCATGTCAGAGCATGGAAGTGATTATCAAGTCATAGTCATTAAAGAATAATGCTGATACTCACTCGGTCTCCACAGGGAGTAGTGGAACATGGAAAGGTCACAATGGAAGGTCTCAGGATGGTCCATCCTCTCCTCTTGCTAGCACTCCGAGAGGTCAGTCACTTAGGGATGATATGTGTTCTGTGTTTGTATATCTGTCTATCTGTCCAACTGTGAACTGAGCTTTGTATTCTATTATGTATGCGTGTTATAAAATCTCAGTTTCATCAATGTACAACTGTGATATAGTTACCCTTTAAATGTACTCTTGTCCTCCCTACCATATTGTGCTGCGCTGCAGAATATGTTGGTGCCATAGAAATAAAAGATAAGAAGAATATTACAGGTGGCAGGTATGCAGAAACTGCAAGTGCATGCTTTTTATGTGCACTGCAGTTTGCGAGCAGAATGGATCTTTTTTCCCTCTAAGAAGGTGAAATGGTATCCATCTTTTTATTTGGTGGGGGATTTAATCATTCCCCTCCTATATTTTAACGTAATTCATAACGGATTACTGTCTTATTGAAAAGCCAAGGCATGCTATACTTTTCAGTAGATCCGTTTTTATTTCTAGGTGCTGGCATATTACCATCACTAAGACTCACCTAATACAATTCTTCTCTCACAGTAGATAGTAAGTGCTGTAGCAAACAAGACTCCTAGCTGTAAACATCAAATTAGAAGGCTGTATGATAACCTATAACTGAATTTATAGGAAAGATCACCACAGGCCTTTGATGTACACATAAGCCCATGCCGAGTGACAACTAATCCAAGCCAATATTGCAGTGATGACACTCTCAAGGGTTTACATTTAGCATCTGTGCCATTTCCCCTTTTCTTTGAGTTTATAGGAGCGGGTTATTGAAGTTAATGGTTGTGAATACTGGATCGAGCGCTGATGCCCCTTATTGGAGCTTAGTGAATTCCACTATATGGGCCATAAGTATCAACCTAGAGCAGAGGTTCCCCAATTCCAGCCCTCAAGGACCAGTAACCGTGCAGGTTGTAAGGATACCCCGGCTTGAGCACTGATGGTTCCGTCAAAATTATTGGGCCACCTGTGGTCAAGCAGGGGTATCCTTACAACCTATGGGTATGGGGAAGATGGGTGCTCCAACATAAGGGAACGTTTATCAGTCCATAAATCTTGACAGAACTCTTGCATGCAACTATGAAACAGAGTGGGTATAATAGATATGACCTTTGAGTCACCAAAAAATACCAGAATTACTTCTGAATCTCAGAGCACTGAGAATGCATGTATCACCTCATCATCACCTCATTGGAGGAATAAAAGGTACAGGTACTCATCCATAATGATTATAATAATTTAACGTGCAGACTTTGTAATCTTACCCACTCCTATAGTCTGAGGGAGTCCAATATGGCGTGCCAGCCGTCGATGCAGAAATCCAGTGTAGGAGAACAGGAGAAAACAGCGCAGTGCCCGGGAGTCAGGTGGTGAAAAGTAAAATCTTATTTATTCAGCACAATAGAACAAAAAACATCACCACAGGAGGTGAACAGAGTCCTCCTACGCATTTCGGACAGTAAAGTCCTTTATGAAGGAGTCTCCTCCCCTGAAAAGTCGTGAAACCCTCCAAAAAGGATGAGTTGGCGCAAGCCATAATGAGTTTTTGGAACGATGTACTCACCGTGGAATGATGCAATAAATATATTGACCATATTGCGACTGTGTTGCCCATTGTGATCGCGCGTAATGGGCAAGCATCAGGAAGGTAGTATGGTATAGTACTGTACTGTCGTATGGTACTGTAAGTACAGTATGATACACAGGCACAGATTTTTTCTTTCCTGAGAGAGAAGCACTAGCCACCTGGTTACAAAGTATTTAACAGTAGCTACAGTATACAGTAGTTACAGTATAGACTAGTTTGACATTACTATCTGCATACTGTAGTCCAATATCGAGTAGCTATACAGTACACAATGCCATAATATGCACCTAACTGCACTCATTTTTTATTTTCTTGTCTTTTCAGAGAAAAAAAAGGATGGAAAGGGGGAGGGGGGTATCATGTGTACATTGTGTTAACTGTGTGTACAGTAAAGTGTATCTAAAGTGCAGTCATGATTTACACAAAACCTCCCCTCTCTCAATGAACTACACAGAATGAGGAAGAAGATAAAGACGGAAATTTGTATATTATTATATATATATTGTTAATTAATATTATTATCAATGTGCATTATTCATGATTATCCACCGGCCCTCAATTTTCAACTTACAGAAGACCTGAATAAAGACTGCATTTTGTATTATTCATGATTATTTGTATATTTGTATTTTTTGTTGCTGATAAAATAAAATAAATATTTCTTTACATTCATGATAATCATAATCATTGACCCCCCCCCCCCCTACACCAAAGAAAAAGAAAGAATGACAAAAAGTGGTAACTTACTGCATCAAAAACATGAATCGGATTATGGTTTTTTAACTCTCAATTTCACAGTGCTGTGCAAATCAGATTTACATATCAAATTCGAGAAGGCATTATCACAAGTGTTACCGTAAACAAAGCCTCAAAGGGTTGGGGGGTGGATGGGTGAGTCATGCGCAGTAATCATCAGCTAGCTCCCTTCCCAAAGAGGATTACAGAGAGGTGACTCAAAGCCAACAATAGGAAAATTAATGAATGGTTTTGTAGAGGTGTCGATAAGAGGGGGAGGGGGGTAAAGGGTACAGTTGCATGAAGGATTAGCTGTACTGTGGGTCAAAGACATGACATATTTTCAACAGGCAGGTCATCATAATAATTTGATCCTCACACCCCCCAATTTTTTTTTTGGTCACTCACTCTTGAACTTCGCAAGCAAGCAGTGGTGAAGTTATAGACGCATGCGCAGTAGCAAGCAGGAATGTGATTGAAACCAGAAATACACACATTCAAAGGAATGGTGTGGGAGAGGTGTACTGTACTGTAGATAGGATAAGAAGTTGAAATACTGCAGTGCAGTGTGTGTGCGGGAGCGAGCAAGCGAGGGGAGAGCGCTGTATATGCCGAAATGTGATACTGTTACAGTACACGCCTATGCGTTTGAACAATGTTCAAATGAGACATACAGCACTGCACATGCATATATAAATATGCAAATTTACAATTACTGCGCGCGCACACGCAGACTGTGTACTGACTTACTGTAGGTTGAACTGCTAAAGTATTAGACTTTGAAGACAACAGCTCGAGAACACCCCCCCCCCTGAGTTTTTAGGCGGTATTGCAGTATTGCAGACAGCACTAATAAAATGCTAATATTACGAGCGCTAAAAAAAAAACTGCATCTGCCCGCGGTTATCAGAGTTGCGCCGCTACGGCCGCGTTAGGATAAAGGCGGCCGCAGCTGTAAGTGCGTGCAGAAAACAACTGTAACGTACCAGCACACTTGTATTTAGCATTTGCTTAGCTATGTTTAGTGGGGTGTTTTTCCCCAATGCTCCCTTTTTGCCAGTACATTTGTGCCAATGAGAAGGGGAAAGAAAGTAAACAAATCCGTTGTTTGTTTCCTAAACCAGCGTATAGATTAAAACCACTGATATTCCGGCATCAGAGAACGGCAGTAAAAAGCTGTATGAGTTATGAGCTCTGGAGCGCTTTTATAGAGGAGCGCTTGTCATTGTCTACCATCACACCCTCAATATTTCTCATACGGCCCAATAGAATCTTTGCACCAAGGCAAATCTGGTGTCATCCTTTGGCAAATAAAAATACACCAAATGTTATTAATGGGCAGTTTCCCTGGCATATCTATTTCAGTTTTATAGATTTTTTTTCACCATACTAGGGTGTCTGATTTCATCTCTCATTTTACCCTCCTCACTGAAATTTAAACAATGGGGCGTATTCAATAATGTGAAAATAAAGTCCCATGAAAATGGTGCAGCTTGGTGCGATTTGCATGTCGTTTTCATGCCAAAAGTGTTTTGTTTGATGCTATTTGAATGTCCGCGAAGGAGGATGAGAGGGAGGGAACTAGAGGGGGAGAGAGAGACTCATTGTTCCTCTCCAGATATACCACCGACACGTTAACCTATTCAACTCGTGTGATATCAATTCAAATAAGAATTATACATGCAAAAATATGAAATATATGATAATATACACAACTTAAAAGATATCCCCAGCAATCCTCTAATTAGGTAGAACATTTTAATCACGTTACAAAAAGAATAGTAGAAACGCTAAAAACCAGTGTCGTTTCGGGGAATGAGGCCCCTTTTCGAACTTTAACAAACAGGCCCCATTTGTTGCTGAAAAGATGGGAAACATGGCTTCTCAGCCACTCACTAGGACACCCCATGCAAATGCCCCTGCAACTTCCTTCAGAGCTACGTCGCCGATTTTCTGCGAGTCTTGCTGATTTGGTGTCAGTCCTGCTGATTTTTAGTAACCACATTCTGCTTGAAGTCTCACTGTTGGATGTCTGTCCTATCAAAAGTCCATTTTTGGTCATGGACCAATTCTTACTGATTTTGGTCCCTGAAGATTGACATCTCTGACACAGCCATACAGTTAGGGACTGGGCCCAGAAGCACCTTCCCACTGAAGGTGCAGCCGCGCCGTACTGCCAGGTTTTTTTAAACTCAATGAAATTGTGCCAGGGGGGACCGGGACCGGCTCGGGAGGATTCCCCTGCTGGTGGGGAACTCGCGTGTGGCCGCCCGCACCAACGAGCGCAGCGGGACCGAGGCCTTACATTGGCAATGCTGCGTTGTTGCTAAACAATGCATGCTCAAAAATATCACCAATTTACCAACAGACACTTGCACAAAAAAACTTGCTGAACATATATAAACTATGACATTTGAAAACGTTTATGATCCATTACTCACCTACAGTACCTGAGTCACTTTCTACACGTAATGACAGATTACTTAGGCACAGTGTATCTTGTGCAAAACTTGCTGAATTTAATACCACAGCAGAGAACCGTCGCTGGGTGGTGGCAGCGATTCTAACAATCCAGTGCAGGTTAAAAGTGGTCACTGTCAGGAGGTATTTCTTTCTATCTCAAAGTCTTGGCAAGCCTGAAGCAGCAGATGGATACATCAAAGTTTCATTCGTATAAGTCACTTGTATTATAATTAAAAACAAAAAAGAAGAAGCAGAACACTGGTCAGCAAGAAAGAATTATGCATCGTTTTGTAAACAATTTCACTGACACCCAACTGCTTTTTTTTCTGGTAACAGATGCTCATGGAAGATTGAACAAAAATGTATACTGATGTGAACTGTGCTCTAAAAAAATTATACTGAAACTAGTTAAATCATTTGCAAATAACAAGGGGTGAGAGCATCTTCCTAATGCAACGCATGACTTCTTTTAAAGAAAAATTAACTGGTGGGAAGAGATTTGTTACATACAGAGAGTTGTTACATTTGAGAGTGGTAATATGTTTCCCTATTACATGTAATACTGCTCAAAAGCAACACTTCCTCTGGAACCCTTGATGAGATGTTATTTTACTTTTGATATGCACATCTGCATCCTGATGAAGGGTCCGTGCGAGTGACACAAAACCGTCTGCCCTTATAGCCCAGTGGAGCGTCGTGGGGTAAGAAAGCAGCCTCCTAGCCGCCTTGGCGGGGGGCGCCATGACCGGGGGGCGGGGGGGGCAAGGCTCTCCCTCACTTCCAGGGCTCCCCACCGACCCGTCCATTGTTAATGAGAAGTGTTATCATGTAATTAGTAGGGTTAACGGTTATCATTGTTTGCTACTTGTATATTGCCTATGAATATTGTTGACATGCATCATTCTTCTGTTACAGTGTGAAGTCGATATACTTTTGAAAATGAAAATTAAAAAGGACTGAAGTTCCTCAAGCAGATGTCGATTTGACGAGGTTGCCTTTGTCGAGGCGGCAGTTGGGGGGTAGGTGGTGCTTGTCCTTGCCAGATGGGGCTTGGGGCTGGTAAAGCTCGGTGGGAGTAGCGAGTGAGCGGGATCATCTAAACGTGACCTCCGGGAGCCTACTCGCGACAACCACCGGGTTACATGGGCTTGGCTAGAGGATTACAGGGTCAGCGGTTCAAGGACCGTTTGACCTTTCACCTGTTAAGCGAGCACTCTGGCAGGGACTGGCATTTACTCAATTATTTAATGTTAAATAAAAAAGCTGCGGCCTTTTATAACATTAGATCCGGTCTCGGTCGTTATTTTTATGTGTCGACTGTGTCTGTAAAAATTCCCCTGTGCTGCGTACCGCGCGCTATACTGTAATTGTGAATAGCTTTGAGTCCCAATGGGAGAAAAGCACTATATGAAATAAAAGTATTGTTCTATTTTGTGTCAGATTATGAATAAAACACTGGCCCTTTTCACCCCGGGTTCTGTTTTGTGTGAAGGTGTGAAACACAGAAAGGAATGTGGAGTCGTGGGGTTCCAGGGCAAAGGGGGGCTGAGAATTCCGCTAGTCATGTGCAAAAATACAGACTGATCCACACATTCTAAAGCACTGTAACATACAGCTAGAAATAACTGCCTGTTTTTTAATTTGTTTATGTAGGTGCTGCGCCTCTGCCAAAGAGGTTTGTAGTGCTCCCTGCCTTTTATATTTGTTGCCACCTAAGGCTAGCACCAGATAATCTTCAACATCACACGACAAATTAAGTAACACAGATACACGCAACAGACTGATACACACACACAATCAAAAATACAGACACACTAATATATACACTGATATGCATATAATTGCACACACCCAAATGTAGAATGATACACACAGATAAACTGTTAAAGGTGCAATCCCCCATAGTGGCCAGAAAGCAACTGCCTGTAAAGAATGTAACAGCCATGTAATTGGCTTCCCTTAACAAATATTACCAAGCTAATAGCAAAAGGTGGGGCTGCTTTGTTTGGGAAATCAATTACTAGTTGAATTTCTCTGAAATCGGAGGAGTTTTGTCAATCGAGTGCTTTCATTACACTTATCCCATCCTGTCCTAATCAGAGGAACAATAAATAATAAGGGGTGGGGGGAAGAGGCAGTACACACACAGTAACATCAGATAGCAGGGAGCAGGCAGAGAATCTCAAATCCCACCCAGGTTTCAGCTCACCATGTTTTCAAACTAACTGCAAAACATTATTTAAAATACTTATAGGTGGTGAGATGTGGTTAAGAAAAATAAAGGTATGACCCAGATGGAACCCATAAACATGTCACTGAAGAGGATTTCAAGCCTAAATATTAATTATGCTATATTCTCTACAATTACATACACATATATTCAGCATGCAACGTGTTAAAATCAGTAATTTAGTATTAAATTAGAAATTCTATTGGAAAATGATAAGCTGCCTCTGCAAAGATAAGACGTTAAATCAGTCTGAAGACAGGCAGGTGTAGACATGCTTTATGCGATTTAAGAAACTTGGTATGTTTAATGTCTGCTGATTTGAATAGTATATGATCAAGAGTTTGGAATCGAAGGTTAGTTAAATACTTAGAAATACAATACAAAAGAGAGAGGTCTTGAAAGATAAGGAACATGGGATTAACTATAGTTACTTAGTGACAGAACAAAGAGGTTATTTTAAATCAAAGTAAACAAAGAAACTGTGTTCTAATGTTAATGATTGACTAATAACATTTTGGCTGACAGTGAGAGAAACAGGTATTGCTCCAATCTATAAAGATTGCATTTGGATTTATAGAATTCGGAATCATTTAACTCCACCAAGCTAAGAACAACAAAGCTAGAGATTCTCCTCTCTATAACTAAATTCTATATGCCTGAATGATGGAACTGACTGAAATTATGTTTTCTATTGTCTCTGGACAAATTGAGAAAAGGACCGAACCGTGGACTATTTGAGATATAATGAAAGGTGGGACATTTATTTGCACCCATCTAATGAGCAAATGTTCAAACACCTTCTGGTCCTAAAAGGGATTACCCCTTTAAAGGAAAACAGGACATCTGATCCTGGCGGTTACCTTAGATATGTTACTGGAACGGCTCACTGAACGCCCCAAAGTCTTTTCATTCTGAAAACGAACACAATGCAAAGGGAAAGTCATTAGATGTGATAACAGCTGCTGTAAATAAACACAGAGTAGTACAAATACCAATACACACACACATCATTGAACCAGCCTTAAAATAACTTTATAGCCCTTATTCAAAATGGTATGCAGCTGCTTCTCTGTGCTCAGGAATCTCTCAGCTCCATTCATTTGAGCTTCCCTGCTCACTGATTATTTTTTTTTAAACTAACCTAAACGAATATGACGCCGTATCCCCTCGCACTTAATGACATTAGTATATCTCAAAGAACCTGATCTGATAAGGCCCTTTGTATTCTGAATGGAAATCAGCTCAGTGCTGCCTGGTGAAGTGGAGAAAATAAGAACAAGCAGCAGGAGTTGTCATGTGAACACTCTACTGCAGGCTTCGGCCTTTGCAAATAAAAAAAAATAGGATGAAACCAAAAACGGCCAGGAATAAATAAATAGATGAAGGTTGGTAATCTGCTTTAAAGAGCATAACATTGAGTTTACTTTCCAAGTAGGTCATATTGGGGGGGGGGGCTGCAATTTTAAGCCAATTCAACTAAGTTCAATGATATACAGCTAACAAGTGACCTTTTCAACAAGTGTCTTTATATTCTGTAGATTATCAGTACATTCCCAAGCTATCAGAGCATTGGACAGACAGATCATAGTATTTTCCCCCCTTTGATTCAACATACAACTTGCGCTTCTATTTTTCATTTCAGGTTTCAAAGCTCAAATCCTGCTTTTTATCATGTTGCCCGCTTCTTTTAATAGAGATACTTCCAATTGAAGTTGCCACTAGATTTAGCTTCTCCGATGATCTGAAACACTTGCAGTTATCACAGTAATAAGAAACAAATTGAACAGTAACGGAGATTATTCTGTCTCTGCTTTCTATTTGAAGGGGCATTTGGAAATTGTAGAGTTAATTTCAAAACTACTGCACAAAATCTCTGAAAACTCAATCCTGTGTCCTTTGATTTAATAACATCTCGAAGTTATATCTCTGGTCAGTTCCTGCCTTTTGTTGGATGTGATCTTGAGATCTTTCATTCCACAACCAGCTAAGGGTCTGGTCTTCAATTTTACTCTTAATTAAATATGTAGTAATTTAATTTTAGTGCCGACTACATACACTCTAGTATGTGATAAGGGAAGTGGCATACCCACAGTTTATCAGTGTTGGCAGCTCTTCACCATCATTGCCCCTACTACAGGGGTGGCCAACTCCAGAACCGCAAAGGTCACCAACAAGTCAGGTTTTAAGGATATTCCTGCTTCAGCACAGGTGGTTCAATCAGTGGCTCACTCGTTGACTGAGCCACCTGTGGTGATTCACAGATATTCTTAAAACCTGAACTGTTGGTGGCCCTTGAGGGCTGGAGTTGGCCACTCCTTGACTACTCAATGTGCTATGAAGATGCATTTCCATGTCAGTGAAGCTGAGCTCTACTCAAATGAATAGAGACCATGGGTTTGTGGTCAAGTTATTTGAAGAGCATTGGTCAGCTTTCTTCCTTTTTCATACATAGGAGACTACTCTCTTGCCCAGAGTGATATTCACACTTAGCAGCATAATGATTTAGTCCCTAAGTGGACAATCGCTCTGCAATCGGCTGAAACCCCTCATGGACTTGAATTGGGGGTTTCATCCGATGCTGGTCCACTTTGGCTGTACAATAGCACAAGTATTAATGGGCTAGATTTAATTAGACCTAAATGGCAATGCTGGTTCAAGAAAAAAACAATATTTGTTGTCATACAAACTGTCAGCGTTATTTCAATTAAAGTCTTGTAGAAAATATGGGTATCACAATATGCAATGTGCATTCACTAATACATAAAGAAATAACATGTTACGTCAACTCCAAAGATATGTTCCTAAAATGGATAAGTGGAGACTAAACAATTAAAGGTTTTCATGACTCATTCAAGAGATCACATCCACCTACATTATAAAATGAAAACTGGACTATTCAACAGAGGTACCACGGTCATGCTATAAAAAGGAAATATTCAAAACACACAGACACCTGCAGCTACTGTACTTGCACTTCACAAGGTTTCATCCAAACACACAATATTCTATAATATACAGACTAGCATTACGATGTAACAACATTTGGTCCAACCTAAAATACAAAGATAGACACCATGAGACTAATTCCTGTAAAAGGCATATAAACCAAAGATTACAGCCAAAGAAAATGGTGCTTCACTCAAAAATCCAGAGAACCGTCACAATATACAAAAAAACAGACATTGGGGGCACCCAGTGTCAATCTTTACCATCCTTCTGTAGACATGCATGATTTATCCCCAACACTGCCCACTCCTTACCGGGACTTACATTGTTGGAAGGGCCAGGGAATCGGTAGTCCCAGAGGATTGGGCTGCATAGGCTTATGTAGAGTATGGCGTTTTTCAACAGCTGTCTCAGAACTAGCAAAGAATTTGAACAATTGTTCTTTTTGAGCCTTGAGATCATATAATGTTAACAAACCAACACGATTCTTTCACCAAAACATTCCGATTCTCGCCCTTTTCAAGACGTCTACAAATGTCTATTTTCTGCGCTCAGAACTCTTTTACGCTTTTCTCCTTTACTTTTCAATGGTATATTGGATGCCATGATGATGGGGTTTATTCTTTGCAATGACGAAAACACAGCACGGAGAGCGAGCAGCAGAGGGCATGTGTGGGGGCTCGGTGCACCCTCTTGCAGCCCAGGAGACCCCCGCTGCAGCCCTCTGCTCAAACCACGCCTCCCCCCCCCCCCCGCTCCAGCTCCCACTCCCTACGGACCGCAGGTAGCGGTCAGTTGCCTCTCCACGCGCCGCCTGCATGCAATGCGGGGCCTCTGCCTTTGTAGGATTACCGGCAGTTTAATTAACTGCGGTAGTGACGTAAACATCCGGCTGCACTCAGTAATACTCAGAGCGATCTGGAGGTACCGGAAAGCTTCAGGATGGATTCCAGTTAACTACATTGAAGATTTGTATAGCTGTATATTAGAATTTCCATATACTAAAGCTTGATGGTTGGTAAAATGCCAGATCAAACCAATTATACGGTATAACACAAGGACAAATATGCAGGAACAATTCACAATCAGAACAGATGAGACCCCACATGTTCGGTCCAGAACCAGTGATACCCCATAGCTGAACAGCACTGTTCATAGTTCTAGGGACCCCCTTTTTCTCCCCAACATATTTACCTCTTTATATGCCAGTAAAATCAACGTTTAAAAAAAAATTACAGTTGAACTCCGGGGAGACCTCCTTGTAACAAAGTTTAACAGGAATGTGGGGGGGGGGTGGGAACAGAGTATGGGGGCTTTACTGCTTTAAGGGTGGTTGAATCTTTCTAAAGAAACCAATACATTGAGAAGTTGTTGTTTTTTTATATATATATTTTTGGGGGGCTATGTGGAATTTTCCATTTAAGGCAGCAGTCCCAGCTGCCGTTCTTGTTTTATTTTGTTTTTTCTCCCCCCTTTAATATGTACATAAATACAATCCACATTATGATAAGTAATTAGCTAAGTTGACGATCGATCTGCGAAGATTCGGCTCGGGGGTTCACTAAATGTCTGTCAGTGCAGTAGAAGATGTCCAAAGATGCAAAGTTCTGTGGGGAAGATCATGTGATCAGGCAGTCACTAGATACAATTGGTGCACTGCTAGAGAGAGGGCAGGGCTCAAAAAGGAGTGCGCCAGACCCTGTTGAGGAAGAGGATGTGACTTTGAAAATGGTTGCTATAGAAACAGAAAATGCTTGTTACATTATAATATATTAGAAATTTCATTTAGAGTGGTTTTACAAAAAAAATGCTACGTGTACTTTCTCACAGTACAGAATTGATTATTAAAAAAAGAAACCACACATGTAGGATATTCCTTGGATTGCAGCTTTAAAGTTCCCCGTCCATTATAAAATTGTAATCACTGTGTTTGCGTTGTCTAAAAAATAACATTAAAGTTGAGTGACGACTAAACATTATCCACTAATGTATCATTGGCTTTGGGGAACAATTTACTGCTATAATGGGGGAAATTTAACACCAGCCAGTGTGGATCTGACCCTATGTGTCGAGTGACTCAAAATATCCACTTACTCATTTGTTTTTCCCTTAATGCAAAGAGCAATTAGACCTTCAAATCTTCATGTAGGATCAAATGCAGAGGTTAAGTTATGTACAGAGCTTAATTTATGCAACACGCTCAATTAACCCCATTTAAGCACTTCATTTTAATTGCCACAGGTTTGCATTTAGGAATTGGCACTTGGGAATTTACTGTTACTAAAGCCCACCATGGATTCCCTCATTATCCATATTCAAGGCACATTATTAATTTTACACACTGTAGATAAAATAGCCATCTTAAAACAGATAGTTGTATTTAATGCAGCATAGATAGGTCTGTTATTTACTTTGTATTTCCCATGCCAACTAATTAAGTGAGTTGGCAGGGTGAATAGGAAAATGAATATACTGATATGTGAAAGAAAAACAGATAATGATTTCCAAGAGCCTCAAAGTTCTGCACAGATTCACGCCTCCAAAAAAAGGTTACAACAGTATAACTTACAGCTTGTCCCTAATGCCCTTTAACTCCATCCAACACAGGGAGGGTTGTCACGTTGGTTATCAACATAAGTTTAAGAACAATGACAGAAGAAGGAAGGAAGGAAGGATGGAAGGATGGAAGGAAGGAGAGAGAAAGGAGAGAGAGAAAGAAAGACATAAAATAGATGAGAGATGATACAAGACTATTCTCTGGGACAATATTTATCTCTGCCAGGGTACTTCACTGGGGCCCCTGATTTGCCATTTGTCTGTAACAGAAATACATGTTTGGCATTCTGGCCTTTGATCACATACCATTTAGCTGTGCCAAGCTTTCAGGTTACTGGAAAGCCAGATTGGCCCGACGACAGGTGCCTTAGCCCCCCTGATTAAGGAACTGGCTGGAGGCACTGTGTTCCAGCGTGTGTACAATTGGAGAGAACCAGGCTGTTTAGATCAGCAGTACCTGCAACACAGTTACACTCCTATGTGCCTCTTTAGGTCCCAGCAAGACCAGCAAGAACAACGACCCGAGCCAAGAACATTATGCGTCACAGCAACAGCCTAGCTTTTGTTTGGCTTGCCAGCAATGTCGTCACTACCGGCTATGTTCTCTCTCCTCCCAGGAAAACAAAAACTAATTGCACATAAGATCAGAACATTCATGCTGTGTGTGACAGACGGCCATCACGAAAGGTCTGGTCACGCCTGAACAAAAGGTACCCAAAACAGTGGGTCATCTGTACACTGAGCCTATCCAGACCCCTCCCGCCAGGAAAGCGTCTTGCTCCTGCTGACAGCGAGGGATTCACACTCGGGCTAGGGCAAAAAGGTACCCAAAAACACACACGTATTCCTAGCCTGACACCTTGCTAGGATGGTAGCGTCACCACACAGGACCACTAGGGGGACCACCAAAGATTTACGCTCCTATACCCGAGTGCGTGGTTGCCCCCCATCCCCCAACTTTCTGCATGCCGAGCGGAGCAGGGGGAATGGACCAGGGAGAGCGGGTTGGTGATAGTCGTGGCAGGGGGACATCTAAGGAATGGGGAGGCCGGTAAGTCGACCAGGGGGAATAGGGCAGGTGCAGGGGCCCATGCAGCATGGCTGGGGACCCAAGAGGAGCCCTGCTGCGTCAAGCGGCAAACCTCTCAGGTTCAAAAAGTGTAACGCATTAATTAATACGCAGTGAAACGGCCATATAGCAAACTTACCTCCATATTATATATATTTATATGGCTCTCCATAGAAATATTAGGTTCCACAGATAATTGGCAAGGAAGCCAAAAAAACATCCACTGCATTATTTTGAAATGGAGTCCGTTTGACAATACTATATTAGCAGAGAATGGAGAGTATCACAGTCATAGCTAAAGTAACGCAGACACATTTCAATATAATACGAGAGGTCTGTGTTACTTCCCTTAAAAAACAAGGAGCCAATGCGTGTCAACAACGTTTTGGGAACCTCTGAACTTGAGTTTGTGTAGAACTGGTGATGGGACCGCAGTGAACCTGGTTTTCTGTATTATGAATCGCTGAATAAGGGTTCCCATAACTGTATTTACTGCTGACTGTAGTCTCAGTGACACTCTTATTTCACGTTATTTTCAGTGGAAGTCTAAAGTACGTTGGCATTTATTGGTAATTGCTTTGACTTCATTTGGAATATCGCAAACCTGTGCTTTCCTCACTGATGCTGGTTAAAACAGCAGCAGAAGGTAGGGAAGGGAAAGGTTGGTGCTGTTGCACAAGAAGCAGGAGCCAAGTTAATGAATCCAAGTTTACAATGCCCTTATGAAGTACGTGGTGGGTATGTAATGTGGGCACACACTCGTTTTCTAGGGTCTGACCGGGCAAAATGTTTCAACAGAGCAGTCGGCCTGATCGAAAACCGAAGTGTAGCCTCCTCTTCCCTTTCTGCCAACCTGTGGTTGGTCCCGTGATCCCTACTAATGCGATCACATGACTGGAAATCCGGAAGTCCGGTGCCACTATAAAGTTGGTATCACTAATAAAAAAACAGCTGCACGCAAATGCCAGAAAATAAAAGAAAGATAGTGTAATGTTATTTTATTTCAATTTATAATGGTCCTCTTATGTAGCAATGCAGGTTTTAACATGTAGTTTTGAGACAAACAGCTGGGTACGCGTCTCTCCCTTGGGTAATAAGTTGAAATACTTCTATAACTGTTACTTTCTTACGTATGGTCCGTGGCGTTTCTATAATGTAAGCAAAAAAGTCCAGCCTTCCATCCTGAGCTGTATAAAACAGTATCTGAGCACCTGTGGGTCTGGTTGTATGTCCGGATCCGTAGAAGTGTGCATGTGCAAATCTGTGTATCATTGCATCCATCAGTGTCTCAGTTATTTGGATACATATCAATGTGAGTATCAGGCTGCAGTGTGTGCATTAGTGAGGTGTTTGTTACTGAACTCCTACAACTGGGTTAAGACCAGGCCCCCGCTGGCTACTGCAGCATCCGCCACACAAGAGCCCTCCCCTCAATGGGGCCGCTGCGCTCCGCCAAGAGTTTCTATCAGGACTCGCGAAGGAGCACTAGGCCATGCCGTCCGGCGGTTCAGCCAATAAGGGTGAACCTGACGGGTGACGTCATGTCCGTGCCGCCGTCACCACTCCCCCCCCCCCCTCCCCCTGTATTTCCCCTGCAGCTCACTGCAGACCGGGGAATCGGCTGCACGCACTGCCATCCTCGCGGGCGCGCGTGCAGCAGAGGCACTGGGGCCGCAGCCTTAGGGCATGAGGATTAGGCTGGGTCCATGGTGGGTCAGTGCATGCGTGCGACCGACTTCACGCTTCACTCTAGCAGGATCGATGCGTGCCCTGTAGTTGGATACGACGAGAGTGTGTGTCGTGGGCGTGGGCATGATGTCACAGAGCTAGTTCGCCCTCATTGGG
Source organism: Ascaphus truei (assembly GCF_040206685.1). Taxonomy (NCBI): domain Eukaryota; kingdom Metazoa; phylum Chordata; class Amphibia; order Anura; family Ascaphidae; genus Ascaphus; species Ascaphus truei. The sequence continues at coordinate 28,452,545 of NC_134490.1, forward strand.
TGAGCCGCTCACGTGACCTGGCCATCGCGCAAGGAAACAAATGTATCTGTTTCTGTGCATCGCGAGCGCCGGCGGTCATGCGCTCTAAAGATATCCTCATAGAGGATCATATTACTGATCGCGCCTCACACTCACTCCTCCGCGTGGTCTCAACCCGAGCATGGACGCGGACTTAGCGATGTAGAAAAATTCTTTAAGAGCTTCTTGGAATTTCCCCCGATTTTTTCCATTGCGTGGAATGTTTTACATTTTTGCAAAAATGGAAGTATACAAAGAGTCATGTGACCTGCAAATTGACTTTTAAAGAGGCAATTCATTCAGGTTTTAGAACACTTCCCCAGCAGTACAAGATCTTTGTAACACTTTTCTGTTTGTGATCATTTGTTGTCAATACTGACAACAATTTGAGCTTCAAACTGTAATAGATGTTACCTAGGTAATAGAAGCATACATTGTAGCTGTTGAATTACACTGACTGAAGAATTGATTGAAAACGGAAAGGCAGCCATTTAGTGAATCCTGGGAAGCAGGATCTTTGTTGATCAATCACGGGAGAGCAAATAGTTCGGCAGCTCAGGTAATTCATATTCAATAAAGGTCATCAAAGGCTGCATATTTTAAAACAAATAAACTATAAATATATATTTCTTTTTTAAGTACCGCTTAGATTGCCTTTAGGCACGTTCTATAGTGCCGTGCGCGGATTTTTAGTTGGCTGACGTGAGTCAGCCTTTCTATAGAAGGGCCGCGCGCGCTCACGGCAGGGAGAGGGGAGCCGACAGACAGCGGCGAAGATGAGGAAATTCATCTTTTCGCGTCGCTGCCTGCGCTCAAATGTATGTGTGTGTGTGTGTGTGTGTGTGTGTGTGTGTGTGTGTGTGTGTGTGTGTGTGTGTGTGTATGTATATGTGTGTGTATGTGCAAACAACAGCAGAAGTAAAAAAAAAATATTTATTAAAGGTTTTTTTCTTTAAAAAAATCTTATCTAGGACTTACTTTCACTCACACAACCCATGCACACACACATATATACACACATACACACATACCTTACCTGCAGCTCCTGGAACTATATACATGAAAAGCACGCGGCACGTGCCCGCGCGTTCGCATAGGAACGCGCGGCCGCACGCTGTATATTACTGCCCTAACACGTGATGATTTTTGTTTTGGGTTTTTGCTTATAAAAAAAAACCCCCCAAAAAAACAAAATTTTACCTGGTTTGTGAGGTTATTGCTACAATGTTGCACATCTCTAACCGGAATTAAGGTTTAGCACTGCACATATCAATGGTAAACAGCACCATTAACTCCTCTGCCAGAGGAACAAGAATGTGCACTGCGCTACAATGCGTTTCTGGTCTCCCTGTCAGATAATGGGTTTAACAGTGGGTTTGCCAAATATTTGTAATATGTTGTATATCTGAGTATAGTAGTCGATATGCAAATATGCAACTGTATTATTCATACACTAACTTGTGTCTCTTGATATATTTGTGCCGGTAGATCAAGGGTTGTCAACTCCAGTCCTCAAGGGCCACCAACAGGTCAAGTTTTCAGGAGATCCCTGCTTCAGCACAGGTGGCTCAATCAGTGGATATCCTGAGACCCGTTGGTGGTCCTTGAAGACTGGAGTTGGCCACCCCTGCTGTATAGGATATTTAAAAGCTCAGGTTTCTTGCTTTCTGCTTTATTACATATTCGTACAGAACATTGTATTGTACACACAGGAAGCCAGCGTATGATGATTCATTTATAAGGCAAGACAGGCCGTGCAGAGGGCAACCGCATCTCTTAAGCTTCAGGAAACGAAATTACAAAAGTGGTCTAAACATTTCGGACAATAGAAAATGTCAAATTGATGGGAATTTTGCCAACAATATTTCGAGTTAAAAAGTTGGATGAAGCACAAGACCTTTTTCATCGGAAAGGAAAGGATTTCCTTTTAAATTCAACTATTTGTTGAATTTAGCTTAAAAAAGGAAAAGCCGGATAAAGTCAAACCGTGTCAGACAGGTCGTCTCTCACTGGTGTTCTGCGAGTCTTAAAGAGATTTGGATTTTTAGTGAAGATGGGCGAGTTTGGATTTTACTAATCCGCACTCTCGCAAACCCACGATTAATATGTATAGCAGAGAGGGGAAGCCTGGCAGGAAACGGGAACACGACCAGCTGAGCCCCCGTGAATCCTGGCTCTTAATCCTGTTGGCAGTCCTGGACTGTTGAGGGAGGGGGTCCACCAGGGCTCTGGGCCTACCGCGGTTTCCACCCCGTGTGCCAGTTTGACATTGTCCTCTGTGAAATCCCTGAATTCTGGGCTTGTTTGCTTAGATTATAGAAACACCACAGACCATGCGTAAGGAAGTAAATTTGATAGAAGTATTTCAACTATTACTCAAGGGAGAGATACGTAACCAGCTGCTTGTCTCAAAAAACATGTTAAAACCTGCATTTCTAAGCAATGATCACAGGTCTAACCCAGGCTGGCTGAAACAGAAATTAAGGGGGCTGGTTCTCCTTTGGTTTATAAAGCTTTATATTAAATGTTAGCAACAACTGTGGGTGGTGGCACTAATATTGGGGGGGGGGGGCGATTTTTGGGTCCTGGGTAATTACATAGATTACATTTTTAATGCAGAAGTTCCCTTATTAATTTTTTTTTAAAAATCACTTAAAAATTGTGCCTGCCCCTTTGAGATGATCTGAGGTCCTCCGACTCCTCGTTCCCAAGGCAATTGAGATTTTTTGTGTGCCAATGTGACACACAGGGGGGGGGGGGCGACTTTAACTAGGCCATTCTAAAATGTGGAATTTCTTCTTCTGCAGCCATTCTTTTGTAGATCTGCTTGTATACTTAGCATCATTGTCTTGCTGCGTAACTCACTTTCGCTTCAGCTCACTGACGGATGGCCTGACATTCACCTCTGGAATCTTCTGATACAATGCAGAATTCATGGTTTTGTCAATGATGGCAAGTTGTCCAGGTCCTGAGGCAGCAAAGCAGCCCCAATTACACTCCCACCGCCATGCTGGTCGATTGGGATGAGGTTCTTCTGTTCGAACACAGTGTTTGGTTTTTGGCAAACATAACGGTTCTCATTGAGGCCAAATAGTTCTATCTTTGACTCGCCTGTCCAGAGAACATTGTTCCAAAAGTGGGTCATCTTTGTGCTCTTTGGCGAGCTTCAGACGGGCAGAAATATTCTTTTTAGAGACTAGTGGTTTCCTCCTAGCTATCCTTTCATGAACACCATTCTTGTTCAGTCTTTTTCTGATAGGTGAGTCATGAACACTCACATTAGCCAAGGCGAGAGAGTCCAGTTTGTTCTAGCAGAGGAGTTTGGTAGGACGACCGCTCCTGGGTAGAGTGATTGTGGTCTTGAACTTTCTCCATTTGTCGGACAATGGATTAGTGAAGCCCCAAATCCTTATAAATGGGTTTGTAATCCTTTTTAGATTGCTGAGCATCAATAACTGCTTTTCTGAGGACCTCAGAAATTTCTTTTGAACGTACTAAAGCATGACGTGTTTCCACACACCTGTATGGTGAAGACCAAACTCACACAATTTCGGCACTTTATATAGGGTGCAGCCTCTGAAACTCACCTAAAGATCTACCTAATTATTTAAACACCGGATTCTAATGCTCCCCTTTAATTTAGCTGATAATGCCAGGGTTTCACTGACTGTGACACATACTATGACAATTACTCATCGTTTGTCTAATTCATACATCATTTTGTTTCAAAAGACATGGAATTAGGTTATTATAAATGCTATTGGATATTTAAGAAGGCAATCGCGGAAAAACTGTGTGAACCCCAATGATAATTACATAAATTCCAACCTCATTCTCCCCACTGTATATGGCTGCAGAGTGCCCAACACAAAGTCATAAGGTTGTCACCTTCTTTTGGCCACAAGAACGAGCCCGACCTGGAGGTCATTTTGTATCCACTGAGCAAATACTTTAATCTTTCTTTCTCCCCTCACCCTCTAACCCCCCCCCCCCCCCCCCCACCCCCCTGGTGCCACAAAAACATGAGAAATTTACGGCTTGAAGTTGCTGAAATTCATGTGGAGATGCATGTGAAAGTCACGCTTGCTGTTGATGTATTATTTCCTTGGCCCCGTTTATTGGCTTACATCCACTGGGTTATACTTCAGGATATGTTTTGTTTTAGATGTAAAGACTTTGCAGACTTTGATTGATTAAAACCGCACTTCATTTTTTATATTCCATCTCCAGCAGCATCGAGGACCAAACTTTTCCTGCGTTTGGTTTTGCAGTGTGCAAACAGCATTAGTATTATCAATTTAAAACCTTGATGTATTTTCTGCCAAGGTTTGTGTTCGCAAGTTGTGGCACTTGGTGCTTGCATTTCTTTTGTCCGTTATTGTAGCCAAAGTACATTACGCTGCACTAATGCATAATAAAGCTGATCGCCTATATTGATCTTCCCATTTACCAATTCCCTTGGAAACGTCCATACATCCTCCTTTTGGTTTTAGATGCTCGTATAAAAAGGAAGGTACATCTTTCTGAAAGATTATCGCTGAGGGTATTATTTATGTTTGGTTCAGTATCATATATTACAAAACACAAAAGGAGATTGACACTTGGGTTTTCTTATAAGATAAAAAAAAAGATCAAAAACCCAAGTGTCATGCGGACATTTTTTTCAAATCAACATGGGCTCCTATTTCATATGCTGTAAAGCGCTCTTCACCGTGATTGAATTATTGGAGCGGAAATCTTCCCCAGCCAGGTAGAGACGGGCAGGCCCGACGACAGCTTTTATGTAACCAAAGTGCTAGGAAAGTGTATGATTGTTGAGCGAAGGGGTGTAGGGGGGAGGGCCCTCAGTACCTTGGGAAAATGAGTCAGGTTACATCAGTATGTGCATCTTTAGTGAATTCAAGGTGTAATCACACATAACTAGCCCCTCCCCCCCCAAAAAAAATAAATGTAAAGGATGTCTAATTGGCTTAATACAATAAATCTAACCATGGTTAAAGCAAAGAGTTAACAGCTTCTACTTTCAAAGTGCATTTCTTATAGGGCTCTGAATGGGGGGAGGGAGTATCCTTATCAAAGAGCCAATAAAGATAACGAGAGGGGGAGAGAAGGAAATAAAGATAACGGGAGGGGAAGAGAGGGGGGAGGGGAAGAGAGGGGGAGGGGAAAAGAGGGGGAGGGGAAGAGAGGGGGAGGGGAAGAGAGGGGGAGGGGAGAGGGGGGATTGTTCTGCGCACACTCTTGCTGAACACATAATGACATCAGATAAAAGGGAACAGGCAGAGGAAATCGAACCACTCCCAATTCTCCGCTCCCCATGTTTACAAACTTAAAAACATTATGACAAAATAATGATAGGTGCCGTGTCAGACTTTGGTAAAATGGACATCAGTCGACCAGATGTGACCCCTAAACATGTCACTGGCATAATTACATTTTGGCCCTAGGAGGGATAGCACCATAAAAATGCTGACAGATTCTGGCAGGTGTGGCACATTATATTATATACACTCAACAACACACCACTTTGGCTCATCTTGCTGCGTTTTTATATACATTAGCGATATACTGACTGGGATACTTTCATATTAACCTAAAATCAAAGGGATTCTGTATGAGGGATGCTGCACCTACTGATTACTTGTACATCTTTATATTATGAACACAATATTTTGTATCATATTTGAATCAGCAAATTATTTTACCCTTCCATGTCCTCTTTTTTTTTTCTGCTCCGTTATTCCCTTTCCCCCCACACATCTTAACCAAGCCGTCTTCAAAAAAAAAAAATGGTTTACAACATACATTAGTACATAGTACCTTAATTTAAAGCCTCTCCATTCCTCAGTGTTGGAAAGATTAAATGCGGTAAAAACTACTTTTTTTTTAATTGTTACCAAGCATTTGTACACGTACTGTGCTGCACTGCAGGTTTGACATATGCAGGGCTGTGTGTCACTCGGAAGCTCAGCGTCTCTCTTCAATTCGGAGCTCCCTTGAGTCCCCAGCTGTATTCTTACCTAGTTTCTACTACATTCTGCATGAGCATCAATAGCGTCGCCAGGAATAGCAGAGCTGTGGCAAGGATTGTATTCACCGTTGCTCTAGTTCTTATTTAAAGAAGCCCCTTTTCTAACGAAAGTGAACTGGTGGCAGTAGCGTGTTCAGTAGGGTGAATGTAGGGGGCTGACGCATTTCTTAAACAAATCCGACAAGTAGAACAATGTTTAAATCCTCTGTTAAAGCACTAATGTCTCCGTAGCATCTAAAATCTTTTTTTTGTTATAAGACAAATTTGTGAATGGGTTTCCCAGGGCCTTGTACTCCAGCTTTGAACTGGGCCACGGCAGCGTAGTGGAGCGCGGGTAAAGGAAGGGGGCGATGGGTTTTGTTTTTATCAGCAGGCCATTATCTGGCCCATTACATCAGCAGGGGGGAGAGGGGGGGGGAAAGTCAGAAGGAAGTCAGACCATGATTTCCCAGCTGTCCCCCACCCTGCTTGACAGTAAATAAAAGTATCCACCCCAATGTCATACCTGCATCTACTGGTAGACCTTAGTTTTGGAGTAAATACGGTTCTTTCCAACAGCAATAGACAAACAAGGTCACGAGGATGTAGAACAAGATCTTATGTATACGAGATGGGAATCCATGAGCGGTCTTATTGCCAGTTCCTTTTTAACATTATCCATGTTTGTAGTTCAAAAACTTAATAGGGTTCATCATAAGTGATTAGCGATGCCTGCAAATCTATACATTGTATTACTATCTATTCCAGGACGGAACGATATGGGGTTAGAGAGGGAATTAGAGGTACAAGGGGCTGGCTGGGGGGGGCCCGGGCGGCGCTGCACATTTCCCCAGACCCCTGGCCAGGCCCTGCTGCCGGTTGCGGCCAGGCCCCGACTCACAGCTGCCTATAAGCCTCTTCCTTTCTCTGCCCACGCCGCCGAGCTTCCACTGCTGGCGCGCAACAGGGCTGTCTGACGTCAGCGCACGGCGCGCCAGAAGCTGGGCCAAGCTTACTTCCAGCGCGCTGACGTGCCTTGCTGCAGTGGAAGCACTGTATGCTATGTGATAATGGCGATAAGCAGGGTTGCAGACCTGTCTAAGACATGTGAATGTACTCACAAGTAATATTTGTATATGCTTTATACACCTATGTATATATGTATGTATGGAGGGGTTATATGTTTTTTTTTTTTATACATGTATTGGGTAGGTGGTTTTTTTGTATGCATTTGGGGGGGTGGGGGAGGTTGTATATATTTGGGGGGTGGGGATTTTTTTGTATGTATTTGGGAGTGGGAAGTTTTTTGCATTGGGGGTGGGAAGTTTTTTGGTATATAGCTTGTGGGGGGAATTGTGTGAGGGGGGAGGGAACGAGTGAGCGTGGGGTAATTAACTTGATGGAGGGAAAGAGGGAGTAAGAGTGAGACCCAAGGGAGAGAAATACATGCGAAGTGGGTGAGTGAGAGGGGGTGAGACGGAAGGGAGAGAAATACATGGCAAGAAAGGAGGGAAAAAGAGGGGGCTCGTGAGGTGTGAAATGGGGGGGGGGTGGCTCGCAATAGCGCCGACATTGGGGGGCCCTGCTTAAAATGTTTGTCCTGGACCAACGATTTCTGTCGGCGGCCCTGCCCATTGGTAATGTTCACCTGTCACAATTACAAGTACTACACGCATTTTCCTCTCAACACATCTCAAAATCTGATGGTTCCATTGGTTTTTAGTTTAAAAAGGATTGCCAACTGGATCAGGGAGACTCTATGGTTGCTGCTATCTCTCTCAGAATCTCAGACGTGAAGGTAGCGACATTAGACAGATCGAGTCTGCCATATTGTCCTATCCCAAGCAACCAGGACCTTCTCCCTGTTAAAAAGGTGCAAATACGTGGAAGAGGGGCGTGTGGAAATGTGGAGCGGTTCTCTTTCAAAAGGAAAGGTAAAATTTGTATGTCATCAGTGTAGAAAGGATTGCACCGTTAACAAATGGAATTGAATTCTCTTCCATTATTTTAGAAGAATGTATTTATCACAGAGCAGGGGGGTTCACACTTTTTTCCCTGTGCCCCCCAGCCACTGGTCACCTCACCCCCGCCCCCCTTACAGTTGCCATGGCGACACGAGGACGTGCAGCAACCCTGGCATTTAATTTAAGTGCCTTGGGGAAGCGCATGGGGCCTCTGTAAACCGCGCTCCCCTGCAGGCAGTCTCAGTTTGCGCACCGCTGACATAGAGCAAAACCATACAATGCCAGCACTTTTGTCAGAACCTAATAAATTTGTCATCTTAGCGTGTCACAATTCCCATAGCATGTTGTGGTTGTCAGGGCAAAAGTAGTCAACATTTCAGTCTGAAATGCGCAAACTTAGTAAGACAGGGACGGCAAACTCCAGTCCTCCAGGGCCATCAACAGGGCAGGTTTTCAGGATATCCCGGCTTCAGCACAGGTGGTTCAGTCTGAACCACCTATGCTGAAGCCGGGATATCCTGAAAACCTGACCTGTTGGTGGCCCTTGAGGACTGGAGTTGCCCCCCCTTGCACTAAGAGCTTCGACAAAGACAAATAACACCTTCACTACTGTGTTTAATCGTTTCTTAGCTTTGCAAATACAAACCTAACACCTGACTTTTAAAAGCAGATACAGGGCACACAGCAGAAAAAATAAAGGAGATATTTCAAAGCTTCAATGGTCAGAGAAAATCAGTGGGTTTTTTTTTTTTACATCCGTGTTAACCAAACCAGAAAATGACTAGAAGAGTCGCACTGAAGCATGTCATTGGGGTAAAAAGATGAGTAAAGTTGGCGTGCTAACTCTTTCATTGCCAGGTGGACCTGTAACACATTCGCCTGGAAACTAAAGGGTTAAACAATTAAACAAATTCATTAACAAAAAAACACAAAGAGACCAGGCCAGAGAAATTTTATTTTTATTTTTAAAACACTCGCCTCACAAAAAAATGACGTAACAAGGCATTGTGGCATTTCCAAAGTATCTTATTTGGGTTGGCACAGCTCAATCCTTATGGTTTAAACCGTGAGAAAGTCACATGGTCTCGTAGTAACCCGTTCATGTTAATGTCACATCCTTGTCCGCTATAATAAAAACTATTTCAAGCAGTTCATATTTCTACAACTCCTAAAAGCTACAGTACAGGGGGTTTGTATACACCACTGCACATTTAACTCCGCAATCCCCTCCAGAAGCCTATATTAGTTTAAATACTTACGAAGCTGGGGGTCTCTGGAGCTGAACCACATTAATTTCTGCCCCAGGGACCTTTTGCTTCCCGAGATACTGACCTCCAGAGGCAAGTGCTGTCAGTGCTCCCTGATTCGTTAATCTCCAGCGGTACATCGGCCAATAGGAATCCGCCACGAATGATGTTGAGGGTTCCTATTGGGTCGCGTGCTGTAGGAGATTTAAACCTCCACGACAGTTTACCCAGCCGGGTGGTGCTGTCGGGTTACCTTCAGAGGTAAGTTTCTTGGGAAGCATGAATTCAAACTTGTATGTCCCATAGCTCCTGAAGGAAGCAGCAGATGTAAAAAAAATAAAAGCTTTGGAAAGGACCAATAACATCTCTTTTACTGTAAGTAAAACAAATAAAATCCAGAGCGCTCCGCTGGTTTAAGGCAAATAATAATTATTATTAGTGTATCACCGCTTCTCTACCAAAGTAGCCAGCAATGCATGAATTTATCAGCGGGGTTAAATCAAACAACAGCAGAGGCGCTTCATACGCAAGGGCCAGTCAAACATGGGCAGACTGTGGACGTTCAAATGGGGCGACCACTGAGCGTAGGGAGGGCAGTAATATACAGTTGCCACCCCCACTTCAATTACGCATATGGAGCACAGATGGCTGGGAGAGCAGGAAAGTAAGCACACATGGGAGTCTTGTGAACAGCACAGAGACCTGAAAGGATGGAGAGAAGAACATCAAGGAGGTCAGGGAGAGGGCAGGAGGAGACAGGTCACATACATGGTACAGCAGAGGACAAAGAAGAGAGGGTGGGAAACACTGCTCCTAGAAGGCGCAAAACGGGATACAATGTATGTGATATTGTATTAAAAGCATGTGCAAGTTGCAGTTTATTTGTTGTATTTTTTAGTTATGGGATTGAAGTAGGGGGTCTCCGGAGATGAACTGCGTTTATTTCAGCTCCGGGGTCCCCCTGCCTCCTGAGATACTTACCTCTATAGGGGGTGCCGGTCTGTATCTCTACAGGTAGAAGCTCCGAGAGGGCTTGTTGGGGTTAAGATGGCGGTTTTAAATGCCCCACGGCTTGCGGGTCAATAGGAAGCCGTGATGTCACTCCTTGCGGCTTCCTACTGGCCCATGTGTGACGAGGGACACAAACATTAAGGAGATTGCGGCCCCCCCTACGGAGTTAAGTATCTCGGGAACAGGGGGGTTCCCTGGGAGCTGAAATTAACACATTGCAGCTGCGGAGACAATCATACAACAACTGCAACTTGTGCTGCTTTAAAGAAACATAGTTTGGGTGATTTTAACAAGGTTGTATTGTCTCCAGTTACTCCAGACCTATTAGCATTTTACTACAGACCTGTGCAAGCCATTACTATCCTGGATTAACTGGAATATTTGGTAGCATAACGTCAAACGGAATTTTGGAATTACGCCACAGAAGAACATACCCTAGAATGGTGTTTTTGCTGTAGAGAGAGATATCTAGATCTTTATAGATCCTAAAACACTCGTCTATACAATATGTAGATATCTGTAAACACAGCAACATTGTGTCGGGTTCGCAAACTGAGGTGAAAAGTTTTACACATCTCTGTTCTGTATATGAGTGACACGTGTAAGCCTGTCCCAGTTTAGGCTTCCAGAAATATGGTGGCTTTAGGTCATACGTTAGAGATTTGGCAATGAAAACACAAAATGCAGACAGCTTCTGTAAGAATGCTGTTCCTACGTCACTGTACCTTGCATTTAGATTAGCATTTTATGTCATTTAACAAATGAACCCCCAAAGTACAGGGTTGGCGATTAAATGTACAGACCCATATAGGATCAAACTGAACTAATGACAATGACTGGTATATGTTAAAAGTATGCGATTAGCACTTTCACACAATTGTTAATTTACTGCCCATCTCCAAAGGTAATGAGCACTTTTCAGATTCTACCTTGTTATAATGCCGATTAAGGAAAAAGGCAGATCAAGGTACAGATAGATCCCCTCCCTAAACTTCAGGTTATACCAATTACATACATAGCATGAATACACTTTTTTTTTGTTTCAATTTTTTTTATTAGACAGTTATGACATTACAGGGTATAGATAATACAAACAGTAAGCCCGTCTAATACACATTTTTTTTTTCCTTAACTGGGGAGAGAAGAGGAAAGGCTCAGCGTCTCCCTGACCATATGTGGTCCAACGGGGCGGCGCGAGCATGGAAACAGAGAGGGGATAGAGAAGAGAGGGGGGGTGGGGGGGGGGGAGGGTGTAATGGGGAAAGGTCTTATTCCCTAGCTTCTTGTCAGTTCTGGTTTGGATCTTGGTGTCCATTGGGTCCCTGATCTGTTAAGGGGTGTTTCGCCTTAGGAGCGCCATGTGGGTGTACCATGGATCCCAAATATTAGTGAATGAGGTAGAGGACCTTTTAAGGAAAGCCGACAATTTCTCCATGTCCATTACTTCTTGCACCCTTTTTATTATTGTTTGTTTGGAGGGGGGAGACACTTTCTTCCAGGCGGCAGCCACCGCACATCTGGCCGCCGTAAGAATAAAGGAGACTAATTTTCCTGTTGGCCGGTCCAGATAGTCTAGTGGCCTGGCCAGCAGGTAGGTCAGCGGTTCAATGGGTATTGTGAGGTCTGTGACCTCCTCTATTAATTTTTGTGTCGTTTCCCAGTATTTTTGAATTTCCGGACATGTCCACCAAATGTGGGCCATGTCCCCCTTTTGACCGCAGCCTCTCCAGCATAGATCGGATGCCAGGGGGTAGATTTGATTTAGTCTGGCTGGGGTAAGATACCAGCGGAACATTATTTTGTAAATATTTTCTCTGATTGTGGTACATATAGAAGTTCCTGAGGCATTTTCCCAAATACTTTCCCAGTCCTCTCGGTCTATAACTATGTCCAATTCTGCTGCCCAATGCAGCATATAGTCATGTGTGGGGGCTTCTGTGCCCCTCTCTAGCTCCGCGCATATTTGTGTTATTAGACCTTTCTGGTGAGCTGTTTCTCTGCAGAGCCGCTCGAAACCTGTGAGAGGGGGAAATTTCAATGTTGGGGATATTGTTTGGATAAAGTGTCGAATTTGTAAATACTTGAACACGTTCAGTCCTATTATTCCATATTTGGCTTGTATGTTTTGATAGCTCAGGAACTCCCCGAAGCTCAAGAGGTCGGCAATCACCTTGATGTTTTTGGCTTGAAATTGGTCAAATTGTCTGGGCTCACAGCCAGGTGGGAATTTCGGATTTTTGTGAATCGGTATAAGTTGAGATTGTGGTGATGTGAGCTTGTACTTGAGTTTGCTTTTCGTCCAGGTCTCCCATGTGTGTCTCATTGGGCCTAGTTTAAATTTGCTATTCTGCATGTCCTCCTTGCTCAGGGACCAAAGGCAAGCCGGCAGTGAAGGCGTTCCGGCATATTGTGTTTCAATATCCAGCCAACAATATTGGTTTGGGTTTGCGTTCCAGACTACCACCTGTCGCAGTTGGGCGGCTAGGTAGTATTTTGTGATGTCTGGGACTCCCAGTCCTCCTCTCCCCCTTGAGGCCAAGAGAACTGTTCTAGGGACTCTAGGTTTTTTACCTTGCCAAATAAAGTGGAAGATTAGTTTTTGGATATTTTTTAATTCCGAGCCAGGGATGTGGACCGGGAGAGTCTGGAAGTAGTATAGTAATCTAGGGAGTATGTTCATTTTAACCGAGACCATTCTCCCGATCCATGATATTTGATAACCTCCCCATTTTTCTAAATCTTGTTTGATTTTATGGAATAAGGTCGGATAGTTATGTTGGTATAGGGATTGGTAGTTCCTCGATATCTTAACCCCCAAGTATTTGATACAGGAGGAGCTCCAACGGTAATTGAAGTTTAGTTTGAGGAGTTTCACCTCTGGCTCTGGCAGACTTAGATTTAGGGCTTCTGACTTATCATTGTTTATTTTGTATCCTGAGATTTTTCCAAAATCCCGGAGTTCTTTTTGAAGGTTGGGTAGGGAGATTTGGGGTTTGGAAAGGGTTAGTATGACATCATCCGCGAATAGGGAGATTTTATGCTGCCTGTTTCCAATTTCTATTCCTTGGATGTCCGTATTGAGTCGTATTGCTGATGCTAGTGGTTCTATCGTTAGCGCAAAGAGGAGAGGAGATAGGGGGCATCCCTGTCGAGTCCCATTTGTTATCTCGAATCTGTGGTTATTGCCCCCTGGTAGTTTCACTGTGGCTGACGGGTTTTGATATAATCTACGGACCCCCTCTAAGTATGCGTCTTTAAAGCCAAATTTGCGCATAGTCTGGTCCAAAAATTGCCAGTTTATTCTATCGAACGCCTTCTCTGCGTCCAGGCTTAACAGGAGTGCTTTGGTGCCTGTGAGGTGGACATGGTCAATGATATTAATTATTTTTCGGGTATTGTCTGAGGCTTGTCTCCCTGCGACAAATCCTACTTGGTCGATATTAATTAACCTCGGTAATATTGGGTTTAGCCTATTTGCCAAAATTTTGCTATATAGTTTGAGATCACTATTGAGGAGGGAGATTGGACGGTAGCTTCCACATTGCATCGGGTCTCTGCCATCCTTATGTATTATAGCCAAATTGGCTAGAGACATTGTTGGAGGGATTTGATTCCCTTCCATAAAATAATTGAATATTTTTAGTAGATGCGTGGATAGGGTTGGCAAGAACCTTTTATAGTAAATATTTGTGAAACCGTCAGGGCCAGGAGACTTAGTAAGCTTTAGTGATTTGACCGCCTCTTCCAGTTCCTCTTTTGATATCTCAGCATTGAGGACTGTGTTTTCCTCCTCCGTCAGTGAGGGGAGTTGGCATTTATTTAAATATTGAGTTATAGATTCTGACGCTATCGGTACAGGTCGGCCGTTTTTAGCTCTTAAGTTGTATAGTTCTGTGTAATATTTTGTGAATTCCGCTGCAATCTTGCTTTCACTATATTGAATCTCACCAGACCTACTCTTGATCGCCGTTATTTGGGATCTTTTTTGTATCCCTCTTAATTTACTAGCTAAGAGTCTGTCAGCTTTGTTGCCTTTGTCATAGTATAGTTGTTTGGTCCATTTGAGGGCCTTTTCAACGTCCTCCAGCTGGGTTTGTCTAAGCTTTGTTCTAGCATCTATTAATGACTTGTATATTTTTTTTGAGGGATGTGCTTTATGAGCTAGCTCTATTGCTTTTATGTTTTCTGTGAGTTCTTTGATTAGCGCTTGGCGGGCTTTTTTCCTGTGGGATGCGATGGAAATAAATTTCCCTCTGATAGTTGCCTTATGGGCTTCCCATAGGATTGCTGGAGAGGAGACTGTTCCCATATTGAGGGAGAAATAGTCCTTAAGTGAGGATCTGACTTCTCTCTCGATCTCTGGGTGATTTAGTAGTGAGTCGTTCAGTCTCCAGGTGTACGTTGTTGTTTTTTCAAAGGGGACTGACAGAGTCAAGGTGACCGGGGCATGGTCTGACCATGTGATTGAGCCAATGTCTGATTCTATGGCTGCCGCCATCACATTTTTGGTGGTCAAGATGTAGTCTATTCGAGAGTAAGTCTGGTGAGGTGCTGAGTAGAATGTGTAGTCTCTCTGGCCCTGATGTTGGGTTCTCCAGACATCCACCAGTGAGAATTCGCTCATGATTTCCCTGAACCTTTTCCCCTTGATCTGGGAGTGGGTTTTGCGGGGGGGGCCCATGTTGGTTGATCTGTCCTCGGTAGGGTTTAAGACCATATTGAAGTCTCCTCCCACTATCATCGATGACAGATATCCCGGGTCAACACCCTCGAGAACAGCTTGTAAAAACTCTGTTTGGTTCTCGTTTGGGGCGTATACATTGATCAGGACGATTGCCGAGCCCGCTAGGGAGCCATATACCATTAGGAATCTACCCTCTGGGTCCATTGTTGTTCTGACATGATTAAATGGGGTGCCTTGTCTGATAAGGATAGCCACACCCCTCTTCTTACTACTAAATGATGCAAAAAAGCAGGTCGGGAATATTTTTTTGAATAAATTTGGGGGGTCCTGTGATGTGAAGTGGGTCTCCTGTAGGAATATGATGTCTCCCCCTGTTTTTTTCATATCGTTGAGTGCAAGTCTCCGTTTTCTATTATTTTGGAGCCCCTTAACATTCAGTGAGCAGATTTTTATTGGGGCTGTGGATGTCATTGTGATTTTGTTGTGGCTTGAGGACTCGGGATCTCCCCCTTCCCACCGGAGGGGATCTTGCTTTTATGTCCTAGGTATGTATTACTTCGGAAGCTGCTTTGTTTATGGGGTAGGGATGTGTCTTGTTTATATTTTCTTTGGTAATTGTTTGTGTGGTGCCAAGGAAGGGGGGGGGGGGGGAATGAGGGGGAGGGAGGGTGGTTAAAGATCCGCTGGGACAGAGTCAGCGGATAGAGAGCAGATAGGATTAGGGCCTTTTCAGGTCCTAATATTGTGTTGCCAGACCTAGTGAAGGCCGGCATTTGGGCAGATGTGCCCATCTAGGGAGGTTCCGGCACCAGTGACCGGCGTGCAACCGAGGGGTCCAGACCCTAGGTTGCTAGTGTGTTGCGCTTTCCCTTTTTCTGGCGTCATGTTTCGGTTTTAGGCTGCGTCGTGTTTTACTTGTATGGGGGAGGGGGGTGGATAGTGAAAGGGAAAAAAAAAAAAAAAAAAAAAAAAAAAAAAGGGGGGGGGGGGGGGTGAGCACCCAAAGAGACGTTCAGGTTGTGAGTGTTGAAGTCGCTGACGCTGGTTGTATGTCTCGGGTTATTTTACCATTTTGGTGAGGTATATAAGGGTGCGTATTTCTCTGTTGGTTACTTAGGGCCGGTTGGCAGCGTTCTACTGGGGCGGTGGGGGGCGGGGAGCACAGGGGCGGGTGGTGAGGGTAGGACGGGGGGGGGGGGTTGAGGGTGGGGGGCGTCCTAATTTTCTTTCTTCTCTGTATTGGTAGTTATGGGCTAGGTCTGCCTTTTATTGGATCTGTATGTGCTGTGTGTAGTTTCCTAAGCACAGCCCATACTAGTTCACAGTCAGTTTTCTGGTTTAACATATACAGACGGATGTGCCTGGTAGGTAACATAGTAAACCTGCGTTGATCTACATCTCGTTATTGTCATGACATACAATACATTTGGTCTGCTTGTTTAAACATTGCGATATAACCCTGGTATATAATGTTTCAAATCTACCTTAACATAGATAATAATATGGGTCTGACACGGAATACAACTTCGTCGCGCGAGCGTCTCCTGATCTTTGATCCTGAGGTATGTTATAGCGAGCCTGGGTTAACCTATTTTATTGGGTCTGTATGCATTGTGGGTAGTATCATATACGTTGTCTATTATTAGTACACAATCAGCTTTCTGGTTAACATATACAGAGAAATGTTCCTGTTAGGTTACATAGTAAGCCTGCCTTAACCTACACATCGTTATTGTCATGGCATGTAATATATCGGCGCTGTTTCTACATAGTTACGTGATCCTGGCATTTAATATATCAAATCTACCTTGACATACACAACAGTACAGGTCTGACAAGGGACATATCACAATCGCACTGATACCCCCTGCGTTACGATGCCGAGGTGTACCATTGCAAGCCTGGATTTACCTATACTGTGATGTGGTCCAGGCATGCAGCATGGTAGACCTGCCTCGCCATGCGCAGTAGGTAACCTGTCAAAGGCTTACAACGACCCATACAGCAGTATCTGTATGAGAACCTGATAATTGCGCCCTGGCATATACATCTGAGTACTCTTGTCTAGTATCCTGGCACATTTACAGTACATTCTTGGGCAGCAGCCTATCTCGGCTACAGCATGAGGGAGGGGGGGGGGGAGAGAGGATAGGGAGGGAAGGGGATGTGGGGGGGGGAAAGGTGGGGGGGGAAAGTGGGGAGGGGGGGGAAGGTGGGGGGGAGGGGAGGTGGGGGGGGAGGGATTGGGGAGGGACTCCTATTCTTAGATTTTGCTATCGGCTTGGAACATTGAACATATACGCCCCTAGGAATCTCTTTGTTCTTTTTAGTCAAAATTATTTTAAAGTTTTATGTCTGCAGCCCATGGTTTGAATGGGTCGCAGACCAAGGTATCTTTGTATTGTCCAAGTTCTTTTCATGTCAATATGGGTCTCTTGGGGCCCTTGGGGGGGGGGGGGGGTGGGTCGGGTGTCAAGGCATGGGGGGGCCTTCTGTGGCCGGGGGGGGGGGATGGGGGGGGGGCAGGCCCGTGTTCTCCTGACAGTGGCGTGACTCTCTGATCGCCTCAGTGTTATACAGGCAGTAGTACTCACGGTTACCGTTGGGGTCACGGTGATAGGGGGAAGACAAAAAAAGCGGAGGGGGTGATCCGACCGGATGTCCTGGGTTCCCGTCTGAGTGCTCGCTTCCTCCGCTCCCGTGAGGGCCGGTCGGTTGTCGGGGCCTCCGGGAGGGGAGGGGCAAAAGGATCCTGTGTTCCCCTCGCGACGGCGGGTCTTGGCTCCACACTGTCTCAGCTAAGCTTCAGCGTCGGGGCTGTCGGTGTGCACGTCCGTCCTCATTGCTGCGGCCGTTCCGGTGTGCTGTAAGAGGCTTTGTCGCCTCCAGGTACTCGTCGCGTTCACTCTCTGGTCGGCTGCCTGCTGCGTCTCGATGTCATCTGCTCCGCTGGTATCGGCAGCCGTCTTTGATGCGGAGGATCAGGTTTGCAGACGGGTCTGTGGGTTCCTTGGGGGGTGAAGGGGGGGGGTAGGGGGAAGAGGTAGAGGGGTGGCGGGCGGGGGGGGGGGGGAAGGTGTGGGTGGGGAGGGGAGAGAGGGGAGAGGGGGGGGGGAGAGAGGGGAGGGGGGGGGGGGAGAGAGGGGAGGGGGGGGGAGAGAGGGGAGGAGGGGGGGGGGGAGAGAGGGTTTCTGATGTGTTTGAGTGTTTAGCTGATTTCTGGTAGACGCTTTGTGATGGCCTTGTTTGGTGGGTTTTCAGGGTCTTCACTTGACTCTGCCTTGTCTTTGTCCTGCCAGCCTTTCGGATGTTCTTGCTGGCGGGTCTTGTATGTCCGGTTCTTGGACTCTGGAGGGGTTCTTATCCCATTCTGCTGGCGGGTTCAGTCCAACCGTTTTGGCAAAGCGCGCCATATCCTCTGGGTGTCTGATGGTATGGTATTTCCCGTTTTTCTGCACCAGCAGTTTAAACGGGAAGCCCCAGTTATATTTGATTTCTTTTTCACGCAGAAGTTTGGTTAGAGGTTGCATCTCCTTTCTCCTGAGCACCGTGCGTTTAGACAGGTCGTTATATATTTGAAGATGGTCGCCTTTGTGGGTGATAGGTTCTTGCGCGCGGCATGCTGCCATGATTTGCTCTTTTATTGTGTAATGGTGGATTCTTGCAATCACGTCTCTCGCTCTGTTGGGGTCATCTGATCTTGGTCCCAAGGCTCGATGTGCTCTGTCCATTTCACACTCACTTGGAGTAAGGTCAGGGCAGACGGATTGGAAGAGGGCCAGGATGTAAGGTTTAATCTGGGCTGGGGGGACCGATTCTGGGATCCCTCTGATCCTGATGTTTTGTCTTCGATCTCGGTTTTCCTGATCCTCTATCTGGTCTTTAAGATTACTCACTTCGGCCCCCAGTCGGTAGATTTCGTTCGCGGCGTCTTCTTGGGCCTGTGTTGCGTCAGCCATTTTTATTTCCAGCTCCGCGGTGCGCTCTGAGAGGCCCGAGATCTCCTGTTTCAACTCAGAGACCGCAGCTTTAAGGTCCGCTTTGAGTGAGGTATGTAGCTTGTTCAGCATTGATGTTATCAGCTCTTGCATGTAATCCCGCGTTAGAGCTTCGTCTTGCGGTGGTGGTGTGTCGGTGCGGTCACGCTCCATTGCCGCTTGCTTGGCCCCGCGTGGTGTGGGGCCGCCGCCATCTTGGCTTCTTGTGGCAGCCTCCGAGCTCCTCTGAGAAGGGGAGAGAAAACGGGCAATTCCTGGGCCCGATTGGGCTTTTTGTTTGCCTGCCATTGCCTTCTCGAGGGCTTCCTCTAGGTTTTGAGCTGTTTTGTGGTGATTTTTTTGGGGTGGGAAAGCGCTGCTTTTGTAGTTTTATGCTTGGGTCTAGGGAGCTCCTCTGCTACCCGACCGTTCTCATCAGCGTCCTGGACACGCCCCCAGCATGAATACACTTTTAATGACATATCCTCATTAGTTCACATAAAAATTCACTTATGAGGCCCCTTTAATACTGTGGGCTTTTAACCCATCTGGAGCATCAACAGCTAGGACAGGGGTGGGCAATTTCAGTCCTCAAGGGCCACTAACAGGTCAGTTTTTCACGATATCACTGAGGTAGCTCAATCAGTGCCTCAGTCAATGACTCAGCCACCTGTGCTGAAGCAGGGACATCCTTAAAACCGGACCTGGTAGTGGCCCTTGAGGATTAGAGTTGGCCACCCCTGAACTAGGATATACACTGTTCTGAAGGCTTTGTAGCCTAAATATATTTCTCATTTGTTTTGTTCTTGGTTATCATTGCAATTATTATTTCGACGGTTCCTTCACCAGAATTTCAAAGCTCAGCATTAAGTTTTTCTAACGATTCAGCCTAAATTCCCTGCACACCCCCCAAGAAAAAAAAATGCACATTCCTTTTTCCCCCCTCTCTCTGTGCGATTCAAATTGAATACACCATTATGGAGAACACCTAAGAAAAGTGTGGGGCTTCAGGTATAGTGGATTAGAGCTATTGTCATTTGTCAGCATGTTGCTTATCTGTCTTGACCACAGACACAATGAAATGATTTAGCACATGGATACTTAGTAACAATAGAGCAGTGAAAACCAAAACATAGGAAGCCAGAAAAGTGGCTTTCAAAATCCATCTATATACTTTTTCTATTTGTCACGACTGATGGCAAATGGAATTGGATTAATTAGCTGGTGTAAACCTCAATCTAGTTTCTAAAATGCAGTCATGGACCTTGCTAAACCGCTGACAGTGGTCTGTATCATAGGTGAAAACCAAGATTAAGGCCTTCCACACCTATTTTATTCCAGTATCTTTTGTGATTTGTCCATTGTCTTCATATACAATGGTGCCTCTAAATGGGATGGTAATAGTTAATCTTGTTTTCTCCGCCCCCAAGCAAATCAGATTTATAGATATGTTTTAGAACCAATTAGCAGAGGGAAAGATAACCAAGGCAGAGAAAAAGGGCAGTAAACTCGCTCTAAACTTCCAGATACGTTTACAAACTTGTCATCAGACACGTATAAGTATTTGTAAAACAGGGGTGGGCTACTCCTGTCCTCAAGGGCCACGAAGCCAGGTTTTCAGGATATCCCTGCTTCAGCACCAAGTGGCTCAGTCTTCGACTTGTGCTGAAGCAGGGATATCCTGAAAACCTGTGTCTCCAGTTACTCCAGACCTATTAGCATTTTACAACAGACCTGTGCAAACCATTACTATCCTAGATTAACTGGAATATTTGGTAGCAAAACTTCAAATTAAACTTTTGAATTACGCCACGTGTGCTGAAGCAGGGATATCCTGAAAACCTGACTTGTCAGTTAGCCCTAGAGGACAAGCGTTGCCTACCCCTGTTTTAAACCATTTCTTAAAATACATAAGTCGGTTTGGTTGCAATGTACATATATATATGTACACACACACACACACACACACATATATCACTGTAATTAAGTCGTAGTTCCTGCACCTTTAAGAGTTAGAATTACATGCAACATTGCTCTCAAACCGTTCACAACATTAATAAGACACTGAACAGATTAAGCAATACGCTTACTAAAAGCCCTGTGCAATTTTCGAGCTCTCTGCCAGACAAGATAACCCCAAAGTAATAAAAGGATATTTTTTTTTTTTGCAATTCAGCAGGTTGCCAGGTGTACGTTTAGACAAGGTAGGTTGAACAACCGAGTTAGTTTTGTAATACGGTAAAATAGTAAAAGGTAACCCAGCATGAAATCACATTTTTTTTCCCCTTTAACAATCTGCTTTACCAATTCCCCAGAATAACATGCACAGGGTTGTTTCTGCAAAGATGCACTCAGTACATATATTAATCCTCAACAGACCATGTGATCATTAAGCTTGTCCCTGGGGATTTAACACAAAGCTGACAATTTCTGCATGCAGCTGTGATGTAATATTTTTCTTAAACATCGATAGCATTCACAGCTCAGAAATAAATCACTGATCGCATGATCACAACACGTTTACCTTGTAGCATGTGCACTACAGGGCTTTTTCGTATATTTTTCTATCATTTCAATGCTAGACACCAAGAGACAGCACACCCATGCTCATTAAGACAGACAAAGCAAACAGCAATATTCTTGCCAAATGAAATTACGTGTCTGTGCATGGCCAAAAAAAAAAAAAAAACCCACCAGCAAATAATGCAGAAACACAGAACAAAGAGCCTTTGTTTATGTTATAAAACGTTCTAGGAATCCCTTGATATCTAGAATCCCACTATTGAAAGCAGCTCATTGATGTTAAGAAAAAGAAGCAGACCAATATGTCACACAAATAGAACTATAATGTATAGGCTCCACGGGTGCCGTCTTTCTGCCGTGCGGATGTATCACACACTTAAAAACGAATACAATATTTTAGGTGGAATTATTCCATGGCAACACTTGTGTGTGTATGTATGTATATATTACTGTATATATATATACAAACATATACGAAGATTCATATACGTGTGTGTGTGTGTGTGTGTGTGTGTGTGTGTGTGTGTGTGTGTATATATATATATATATATATATATATATATATCTTTAAAAATATATATATATTATATACATACACACAAGTATTTTGTTTTACCAATAAAGAAATGATGTGAACACAAGGTGGATCTTAAAACCTAGTTAATTATATCGGGATATTACTATATCTAGGATACTGTGGTTTTCCTTTCTAAATAAAAAGCATATCGATAAGACACAGAATTGATATGGAATATTGTTGTAGCAGGACAGTTAAATAATAGGCCACCTACTTCTGTAAGTGCCTGCAATTGAATGTCATTGTTCTCTTAAGCTTCACAATATCCCCATCAGTTAAATAATAAATCAAAGAGGCTCTCTGCTGACAAAGCATTCTCCTACCTGAAGCTTCATTTTCCAGCACAAATGCATCAGTGTATCCTTATTCCAGTTTCCTCTTGTTGCATGACTCCTGTAATCCAGACTAAAGAGATGGGGACTGTGCACAGCTGCTGCCTGCCCTACATTAGTCTGTAGAGGAAGAGGAAAAGTTGGTACTTGCCTGGGCTTGTCAAAGCCCAGGACAACTGGCAAAGAGCAGAGTGGCCAGAGCACTTCCTCCAGCTGATTCCTGGGAGAAGAGGCAAGGGCTCTTGTGCTCCTCTTTATCCTCCTTCCAGCCCTGCAGCCCTCGCCACCAACAGGAGAGCTCAAATACTACATGGTTCTGTTGAGAGCTGAGGTGACAGTGCTGAACCAGTCCTGTGCTGGCGAATGCCTTGTAAGTGCAGCTCCACATAGAACCATATATAAAGCAGCAATACTACTTTCCAACTTTTTTCTTTCTTATTTGTATATGTAAAGCATGTGACCATGTATAATTCTACATTCTTACCTAAACTGGCAATTGTTTGGTGCTCCTATTATAAAGCTGTACAAAGCTTTATGTACCTAACATAATGGCCGCCTTTCCGTTTCCATCAATCCAGTGTAAGGGCTGTTATATACAGCATGCGGCCGTGCGTGCCTATGCGAACGCGCGTGCACGTGCCGCATGCTTTTCGTGAGTATACTGTGTTGAGTGTGTTTATGTGTATATGTATGTGTGTATATGTATGTGTGTATGTGTATGTGTGTGTGTGTGTGTGTGTGTGTGTGTGTGTGTGTGTGTGTGTGTGTGTGTGTGTGTGTGTGTGTAATTTATTTAAAAAAAAACATTAGTAAAAAGAAAAAAATTATTAGACTTGTGCAGACACACAAATACACACACATATATACATACATATGCATACACACACACATACATTTGAGCGCATGCAGCGGCGCGAAAAGATGATTTTCCTCATCTTCGCCGCTGTCTGTCGGCTCCCCTCTC
This sequence comes from Ascaphus truei, assembly GCF_040206685.1. NCBI lineage: Eukaryota > Metazoa > Chordata > Amphibia > Anura > Ascaphidae > Ascaphus > Ascaphus truei. Next base: position 28,475,852 of record NC_134490.1, read on the forward strand.
CCTGCCGTACGCGCGCGCGGCCCTTGTATAGAAAGGCTGACTGACGTCAGCCAACTGAAAATCCGCACACGCGCAGCACACACCTGGCACTATAGAACGTGACTTACTCAGCAGCTACAATGTATCCTTATATTACTAATGTAACAGTATCTACTGTTACAGTTTGCAGCTGAAACTGCTGGGCACATTGGCTACAAATGATCACAAACAGCAAAGTGTTGCAAAGATCTTGCCCTGCTTGGGAGCTGGGCTAAAACCTGCTATAGAAATCAAAGGATGTTTTAAAACTTATTAAAAATGGCATTACAAGTTGAATAATAAAAAAATCAAGTCACTATTTTCTAATACTACAGAACTGATTTATTAAAAAAAAAAAAACATAAGATATCACATGTTTTGCTGCTCTAAACGTATGATAGCCAGTGGTCGAAGTCTGATGCTATTAAGGGGTATGGAATACTCCTTTTAGTTACAAACCTCCAGCTCCGTATCATTTTAAAAGGTAAAGGGATTTTATTATTAGAGAAGTATACATTTTTATTTTTTAAAAGAAAGGAAAGAAAGAATAGAGCCTATTTGTACAACATAAACATTGCTTAAAACTTTGTAAAGAACACTATAAATAGCTTAGCCCCACGTTCAATAAAGGGTTTTTTTTTGCTAGTGCTTTTATTGAGCTACTGATAACCTGCAAGGGCCTACATTTGCAAAGCTATTGAACATATCTTAATTTAAGTACTGCTAAAAAGAACTTCAGAAGGTATTGCAAGGCTGAAGATTTTACATCAATGTAGTAACCGATTCAAGGATGAAACTTTGCAGACTATGATATAGACCAGGGGTGCGCAAAGTGGGGGCCCCTCCCCCACGAAATTTGTCAGGGGAGCACAGCGGTTGCAGAGGCCCTGCGCTCTTTCCCAAGGCTTTTAAATTAAATGCCGGGGGATCGCGTGAGGCCTCTGCACAATCAACTTACCTTGACTCTGCCGGCGTCAGGACTCAACTCCATGGCAACGCGGTGTCATTTGACGCCGCGGGGTCATGTGACATGACATCACACGCTGCATTGACGTCAAATGACACTGCGGGTCACGTGACGTCGCATGACCCGCGGCGTCATTTGATGCCAAATCAAGGTAAGGGCGTGGGGGCGCGAGCACCAGAGGAGCAAGGCAGGGGGGCGCAGCAGCAAAAGTTTGTGCCCCCCTGATATAAACCGTATTAAAGCAGTAATCCGTGATGCTCGCAAGCTTTTTGTTTGTTCCCCCCCCCCCCCCCCCCTTACCTGGGTCCGGGGATTCACCCTGTTTCTAAGTGATAAAGGGCTAAAATGTCCACTGGGTCATGGCTTGCTCTGGCGACCAATAGGAAGCTGCGATGTCATCGGGCGTTGATGTGGAGGTTTTCTATTGGTGACCGCCAGCCATGAAGTTTGTAGTTTTTTTTCTACAGGAAACGACTAAAATGTCAAAGTCAATTTTACCGGGAACCAAGTGGTTTAGGAAGGTTGAGGAACCGCAGTCAGGCTCCGAGAAACCTCCCGGGTCAGGTAATAATAATAATAATGTTGTTGTGGGTGAGGGGGCTGCAGATTAACTCTTCTACAAAGTGGGAGACCAAACACAGTGATACAACCACAAGGTAACGTTTTGCTTCCAAGGTCTGCTTTTGTTGTATAATTGTGTCTGCTTCCCACAACTACAGCATACAGGAAGCAGTTAAAGCAGCAATACGACATTCCCCCTTTTTTCTTCTTATTTGTATATGTAAAGCATGTGACAATGTATCATTCTACATTCTTACCTATGCCGGCAATCGTTTGGTGCTCCTGATATAAATCTGTCAAAATCCTGATTGTGTGCCTAACATAATGGCTGCTTCAATCAGTGTAACTCAGCAGCTACAATATATCCTTAAAGACAGCAAATATAGTGGCACGCGCGACGTCATTTGCGCGGTGCGCACGAAAACTGCACTGTAGGCAGGCGGCATCGGGAGGCCACGGGGGGAGTGGCAGAGGAGTGGCCCGTGATGTCACGCGAGCGGTTCGCCTTGATTGGCTGAACCGCTTCACGTGACGCTAACGTCACGCGGCCATCGCATGGAGAGACAAATTCATTAGTCTCTCCAGGATTCTGCCTCTCCGTCACGCCTCGCAGCGGTTGCGGTCGCGCGCACCATGTGCCCCTTCACGGAGTGCAGGTAATTGTTTTGGCTGCGCGCGCGCGCCGCCGTGGCCACTATAATCGCAGCCTTATATTATTACTAAAGTAACATTATCTATTGTTACAGTTTGCAGCTCAAACTGCTGGGAATATTGGCAACAAATGATCACAAACGGCAAAGTGTTGCAAAGATCTTGCACTGCTGGGGAGGTGGCCTAAAACCTGCTATAGAAATGAAAGGCTGCTTTAAAACTCATTAAAAATAGCATTAAGAGTTGAAAAATAAAAAAATAAAACAGTAGATATTATCTATTACGGCAGCACTGATTTATTAAAAAATAAATAAAAGATTTCACACGTTTTGCTCCTTTAATGTCTTCTCGAATTAGAGAATGCGTCCCAGTTTGCATTGCAGAGACTGCATCTAGAAATGTGGCAAACAGAATACATTTGTAGACACCGATTAAGGCAGCGGCGCGCCAACGGGGGGAGATTTTGCTGGGGGGGGCGCGGGTGCATGCAGAGGCCCCGCACTCTTCCCCCAGGCATTTAATTAATGACCCATAGCGTCATTTGAAGTGGATACAAGGTATCACTTGGCATCACTTACTGCACTAATTTGCACTTCAAAAATGTGTTTTTATTTTAATTTTTTTTTTCAGTGACCAATTGGAACAGTGAACAAGATGATAAATTTAAACACAAATTCTAAAATAGAAAATACTACATAATTTTCTTATGGAGCGGTTTCTAATTGTTTTAGCAAATTACTTATAGTAAAAAATAAAGGCAGTTCGCCATTCTGTGACTGGTCTGCAACAGTGGTCAACGTACTCTTGCAAAAATGAAGCAATTTGCTCACTTCCAGTGTGATTTTTTTTTTTTTTAAATGGTGTGTGTCAATTGTGAAAGGTTACCTGGCCAACTATCAGTTTGGGCATCTAAACCGCCAAAGCTGATCCGCAGTCCCCCAACCTGTAAGTCTTTGGCACCTGCAGATATTTCTCATTTTTTTTTTGTGTCTGCGTGTTACAGAAAAACGTCAAAAAATATATCCACGGGGTCACTAAGCGAAATCTAGGAAATCATCATCTAATAACGCTGCTACTCCCCATTAGTCACCGGAGGAAGACTGACCCCAGCGACCATATTGTAGCAATTGGGAAAGTATTCTTACTCGCTGGAGCAACTGCCTACATCTCTGAATCTGGGTAAATCTGGGACCTGCTGATCGTCTCAGAGGAACCCATCGGTTCTCGAAATAAAAAGATACATTTTTAAATTTTCTTTTTTTTTTCTTACTTCCAGCATCTCTTTTTGCCCTTTCCAATGCCGTTTTATCATTTTCAATCCGACGCTTCATTTAGAGATACAAGTGTTTGACGTGTCTGAGAGGAGAACACCAAGCTCTCCCCTGAGCTCGTTACTGTTTTAAGATTACCACGGTAAACACTAGAAAAACAAAGAAAAAAAAATCGTGGGAGATGCTCAGGGAGCAAGCTACGAATATTATAGGAGTTAAAATCGAAGCCTTCAAACCCCGAAGTCTCCATGCTGCGTATATTCTAGCTGCTGTCATCTTTTATTGCATCTTACCTAATGGACGGGTAAGAATGCGCATACTCTGCATGCACTGGATCCTCTTGCCAGGCCAGAAATGCTTTTAGAGTCTAAAGTCCTACAACATGCTCAGGGCATGCCCGACGTGGCGCTTATATAACTTTGCACCACCGATGGCAGAGTCACCACACGTCTGGAAGAACAAGTATGGCACCTTATGCATGGACCACGTTTGGCAGACTTTTGATGCCTTTTTTTTGTTTTTTAACTGCCCTGTGCACCCGCACTCCCGGCTGTAGGGTCAGGTTGGAGGATTGCACTGTGCAATACTTTTTGCACCTCGTCTGGCCTTTCGGTCGGGAGCATTTTTAAAGCACCTTGCACAGAGAACGTGTCTGGGATTGTCTGCCGTCATGGTGTGCCATGAACCCAAGATATGCCCTTCTATCTATAGGGTCTGTCAGAATCATTTGGCTGACGAAGACCCTTGTTTTGGGCACTGGTTGCACTGCACCAGAGCACAGACCTCAGTAGACTCTGGCTCGCCTTCTGGCCAAAGTGTCCTCAAGTACTAGCAGCTGAGCACTGCTGTAACATACTGTGGCACTGTGCACATGTTTAGGAGCATATACACCTTGGGTAAGAAAATAAATACCTGCCGTGATCTCTGCATCTGAGAAACCCCTGAAGGGCCGCACTGATCGCTATTTATTGTTCTTTCTAATGTTGTTTTATTTATTTTAAAATCGCATGCTTCATTTAGTGATAGAGGTGTTGGAACTAAAAAGTGTCTGGGAGGTTAAAATCAAGCTCTCCCCCTGAGCTCATCGCAGTCTAAAGATTACCATGGTAACCTCAGAAACTAGATATCAAGATAAACGTGTTTTTAAACACTAGAAGAAACCTTAAAAAGAAAGAAAAAAAGAGCAGGCTGTGCTCAGGGAGCAAGATACACACAGTATAGGTCAGCAGTGCTCCACTCCAGTTTTCAAGCCCCCCCCCCCCCCCCCCACAACAGGTCAGGTATTCAGGATCTCAGCTTCAGCACAAGTGGCTCAATCAGTCCCTGCTTCAGCATAGGTGGCTCAATCAGTCCCTGCTTCAGCATAGGTGGCTCAATCAGTCCCTGCTTAAGCACAGGTGGCTCAGTCAAAGACTGAGCCTCTGATTGAGACACCTGTGCTGAAGCTGGGCTATCCTGAAAACCTGACCTGTTGGGAGGGGGGGGGGGTGAGGACTGGAGATGAACATCCCTGGTTTAGGCATTAAACTAATTTAGGCTTCTGGGGTTTTTCCTGCTTTACAGCAAAGTCTCCATGCTGTGTATATTCTAGCTGCTGTGATCTGTTATCCTAACACTTCACTCCGTTCCTGTTTTGGGTTATCTGTCTTGGGCTGTATAATACTGGTGGAATAAACCGGTGAGGTTTGAAAGCGCGGTACACCATTTCGCTATGAAGGGCTCATGTTGGTTCATTTAAAGTTATCACAACCTATCTCCAAGACCAATACGACAACTAAAACTTTGAACGCCAATTAAAGACGCAATATAGCAGCCGGCACTTGAACGCGATTGATTCTTCATATTTATTTCACTTCAGCAGCATCATTAAAACAACATCCTAGCATTATCACCAAGGTACAATAATGACACAGAAAAAATTGCACTAATGTATAAGGTGCATAAATAACCTCTTTTAGCCAAACACCTAAATGTGAAAGAAATGACCATGTATGATTGATTGGGCCCTATTGATTAATTCACAATAATGTCAGGGACAGGTTTTGGATCAATAAAATTCTGCCGTTTCCGGCATCTGCTATATGCTTTTACTGTATATATGATGAGAAAAATCAGAAAATCTAAAGCTCTATTTAAATTCATATTTTTCTGCTAGAACAAGACAGTGATAAGCTTAACAGTTATATGCGAGGGTAGGTGACAGGCTGCATGTAACCGAATCTATAACATGCAGCTTAGTGGCACTTAAGGAGTTACACCAAATATATGTATTATTAACATATTTTGTATATAGTTTATGCATGTTTTATATATCTATATACAGTATATCTATATAGCTATAATAAAACGGAAATAGCCATGTTAGACCAGCTCCAACAGCTTCATACAAGATACCACAGACTTTCTCAATAACCTTAACAACATCGGCCAACTACCATCCAACACACTGCTAGTTACCATGGATGTAGAATCCCTTTACAGCAACATCCCCCACAAGGATAGTATTGAGGCATGCTTGCAATTCCTTACAACATCTCCCCTGGATCAGAAATACAGCGCCAATGTAATTACCAAACTGATAGAATACATGCTCACACACAACTACTTCAGCTTCAACAAGGAAATGAACCTACAGCAAATGGGGACTGCATGGGTACCAAGATGGCACCGCAATATACCAATGTTTTCATGGCAAATCTTGAACAAAGATTCCAAACTATATGCCCCCACAAGCCCTACAAATACTACAGATACATTGATGACCTGTTTATAATATGGACAGAGGGTGCAGAAAATCTAAAACAATTTCACGAGTCCCTGAACTCATTCCATCCATCAATTAAACTCAAAATGGATTATTCGGCAAACCTAGTAAACTTTCTAGATACAACAGTAACACTGAAAAATGGCAAATTACACACATCTGTATACAAGAAACCAACAGACAGATGCAGTTACCTCCACAATTCCAGCTTCCATCCCACTCATACAAAACAAGGTATCATACACAGCCAGGATATAAGATACCACCACATATGCTCTGACACTGAAGACAGAAACAGGCATCTCACAACCCTGACCGAATCGTTCAGACAGAAGGGATACAAACCAAAGACTATTGCCAGATCTATTACATCTGCACTAAAAGCCCCACGAGAACACCTACTACAATACAGACAGAAAGAAGCTACCACACGTATACCACTAGTGACCACATACAACCCTACCCTAGTAACGCATGCTGGCAGAGGATGTGACATTAAAAGAAATCTTCCCCGAACCTCCCATTCTTGCGTTCCGGCAGCCACCAAACCTCAAACAGAAATTAGTCAACAGAAAACTTCATAAGGAACTTAAAGACACTGATAATGGCACAAAACCGTGCAACAACACATGTGGCAAACTCTGCAAACATATATGCCAAGATCCCACAGCCAGTCACAACCATGGAACATTCAATGTTAAAGGATCATACAGCTGCACATCCAGGAATGTGGTGTATATGATTCAGTGCAACAAATGTGACCATGGCTGCTACATTGGGGAAACCAGCCACAAACTTCAAGGCAGAATGAATATGCACAGACCCTCTATACTCCACCAAATCAAAATCCTCAATGGAATGTTTAAACGTACTCAAGAACGGAAAACATTTGAACTCCGAATGATAAAACTCTTTGACACCAAAACAAGAGGACTTAATGCGGATATGGGTTTTCTCACACAATATCACAATTGCTTGTAATTATCTTGCCTGCCTCTTTGCTAATGTTCTTATCCACACCTACCCCCACCCTCCTCACCCCCACAGCATCACTTTCCCCCTCCATGCTTTCACTTGTCACTGTTTTATTGTCCCCCAAATATCTACAGACATCCATTTCTCACCCACCCTTATTTAAATCTGCTCCCCCCCCCGCCTTCTAACCCTGTTTTAGCATTGATTCCTCTGTAAACCAGTATTGCTAACCTGAAGAAGAGAACAGGACTCTCGAAAGCTTGTCTTATGACATAAATTGTTAGTACAAATAAAAAAGGTATCACCTAATACTGAAGAACATAGATAGATAGATAGATAGATAGATAGATAGATAGATAGATAGATAGATAGATAGATAGATAGATAGATAGATAGAAAAATGTCATATGGACCTCTCCACAATAATAATAATAATAATGTGTTAGTGTAGCATAATGTTTTCACAACAATAAGGGGATAAACATAAATAAGGGGATAAACATAAATAAGGGGATAAACATAAATAAGGGGATAAACATTTGTCTGCTCCCGATAACAGTCCTAAGTAGATGTCACCGTAGCATATTAGTATAGATATTTCTCAAACCTCCTGTGGATAATCATCTCATTCCAGTCTCATACGTCATGGAGGATTAAATCAAGCACAGCCACTGCCAAATGAAACAGATCAGTGCAAGCAGATGGATAGAAAAGAGGAGACACACATACCTAAATATCCCTGGTTGGCTACTTCTCCCATCCTTGGAATGATTGAGATATATCTATGAACTTTGACATAATAGTACATAGCTGGATGTGCATTTACCCTGTTTTTCTATCCATCTGCTTCCATTTATCTAATAGAATCCTACTAACGGACTTCACTGTATGCATATCTTTATTTATATAGGGCCATTAATGTACATAGTGCTTCACAGCGCTTCACAGCAGTAATACACGTGGCAATCATATAAATAACAAATCATACAAATAACACAATGGGAAGAAGTGCTTCAGACATAAAAGTAATATTTAGGAGGAGTCCCTGCTCAGAAGAGCTTACAATCTAATTCGTAGGTAGGAAGAACGTACAGAGACAGGAGGAGGGAGTTCTGGCAAGTGCGTCTGCAAGGGGTCAAGGTCGATGTATGAGCTGTAAAGTATCAGCCACGGAGCTACTCATATGCTTCGTTACGGAGGTGTGTTTTAAGATAAGTCCTAAAGGTGGATAGAGAGGGTGCTAGTTGGATATACTTCACTGTATCGAGTCAATGATATCACTATGTATATAGCCAATTCATTTCCATAATCCAGGCTTCCACATTGATTATTTTTGGGAGGAGGACCAACCCTTTTTTTTGGCAATCCACATCCCTTTCTCTGCACCTCCACCACTCTTCAAAGCTCAATGCCACCGTGCCATCCAAGAACAACATTTCAGTGGTGTTAGGGGAACAGTGTGTAACTTCATATCCAAGACTCAAGTGCTTCCCTACTGCAGCTCTACACTTAGCGGCAGTGAAAAACATTCACATCATCCTCCTAAAGTAAGCGGAGTAAGAATCTACATGCTGCAATACGGATTATGGCTCCATACATTCAGCTTAGTAAAGACAGCTACCCATGGAGACGGAGATGGCAGAAACAGATAGAAAAGGTAGGACATCTTAGAGAGGAAAGTTACAGTATGCAAAGATACAGATATAGCAGACATTATTTCTCCCATTGAAGCAGGGCATGCAATACGCCAGCAGGAACAGACGCCATATAAAAGGATTAGCCATGTGCAAAAATGGGACGGGGCTATCGCATTACTGTACTTTCTGGCATGCGCCAGTGGGTATAATAATAATGGCTGTTACATCTGTATGTTGCATAACTTAAACATAAGAAGGGTGACGATCCGGAGAGGATATCATAGCCATTCTAGGGTCAGGATGCATCCCCTGCCCCCCCCCCCCCCCCCCACCCCATTCTTCACCCCCATTTACACACATTACGTAGTTACATAGTAGATGAGGTTGAAAAAATTCATATAAGTCCAACCTATGCGAAATTTAGACGACAGATACGTTATCCTATATTTGTATAAACAGTATATTGATCCGGAGGAAGGCAAACTAAAAACCCCAGTGAAACATCATCTAATGATTTTTCATAAAGGGTAAAATAAATTCCTTCCTGTCTCCAAGAATTGGCAATCAGATTACACCCTGGATCAACATCCTTCCCGTGCTTACTTATTTGGTATACATCTTTCTAAAAAGATGTCCAACACTTTTTTTTTTTAACATATATCTAATGTATCTGCAATCAAGACACAATTACCAAATGTTTCGCTGTGGATTTTGTTTGCCTTCCTCTGAATCAAGAAAACTAAAAATGGACACTTTAAAAAAAAAACCGATACATTATGTATCTATGTGAAGCTTCTGCCAAGTACAAAAAAATAATTAATTACTCCGACTCAAAGTTAGCGTTTGTGAAACCTAGTATGTTGAAAACAAAGTCATCAGGGCCACAGCGGGTTTCAAACATAATGAGACTTGTACTTAACATTTTACACTAAAATGCATCTGTTCCGCTCCTGTATACTGTACATGTCGCAAACTGTATAGAACATCCCTCTTGCATAGTGCATTATGCACAATGTAGCATACTCTGTGACCCTTTGGAAATGATAACTGATGTTTAAAAACTGAATCTTTCAATACAAGCCAGGTCTTTTTTTTTTTTTGGACGCATGACACAAGACAAGCTGACGTTTGCACTTTATATGGAAGAAGCGAGTATAGTGCATGCAAATCATACACATGAAGCGGCAGTGGTTAAAAGGATCACAAAAACGATGCGTATTATGGAGCAATACAAGAAACTGGCACTAACAAAGGTAGGGGTTAGGAAAGCAGTGTCAAGCGAATGGGTTCTTAGATTTGTTTATTTAAAGCCAGTCAGTCTGATGGGGAATATTAATCGGCACTTGCATAATATACCTACTCAGTTGAGGTTATATACGTTTGATACTTATACATTTATAAAGCCTAATGTATGATAATGAGGCACTGTCTCTTTGTTCAGTATAATGCATTCAAACCTCTACATATTTCTATGTTCTCCTACCTCGAGTTTCACTTCTATGACGGCAGTTATGTGATGTGTATTGTATGTTTATTTATATTGCTCCATCGGCAGAATGCACTTCGTGCTTTACAGAGTTAATATAGAACACGTAATGCAGCAAAGTCAAGTACAGATAATATTACATTAAAGTAAAAATATTGGGAGAAAAGAATCGCTGCCCTGAAGAATTTACTGAATAAATTTTCAATATTTATTGAAAACCCAACAACAGAAGACGGACTTTATTCTAAGTGCATAAGGTCCTAGCAGCCAATGTCAGCTGTACAGGTAATATTGACCCTTACGGTGGCCTTATGATGTTCTATGGACTCCAAGGGTCGGCACTCTAGGGCAAGAGGCCAACTCCAGTCCTCAGGTTAGGTTTTAAAGATATCTCTGCTTCAGCACAGGTGGCTCAAATAGTGGCTCAGTCGTTGACTGAAAGCATAAGAGCATCCTCTATAGCAGAAGAGGCCAACTCCAGTCCTCAAGGGCCACCAACAGGTCAGGTTTTAAGGATATCCTTGCTTTAGCACAGGTGGCTCATCTGTGCTGAAGCAGGGATATCCTTAAAACCTGACCGGTTGGTGGCCCTTGAGGACTCAAAGTTGTAATAAAAAACACACACTATATTAAAATAGTTAACTTAGGCTCTACGATATCCCAGTGAGAACAGGAAAGGTCCGCAGTTGGAATTCTGCAAGAACCTGGTGCACCGGGTCCCCGGACTCTGAACTCGCAGCGCTGGATCCGTGGAGACTAAACAACTGACCGCCAACTGGCGTCTACACATTCATTAAAACCGATGATGCTCCAACGTAATGACGTATGAAGTGTGACGAGCCCTCAGTGCGTTTCGCACGTATGATGTGCTTCAGAGGTGACATCACTGTAACAAGGCTCTCCTTTTTATAATCACACCCATTACATAATTAAAAGATTGGTCAGAGTCCACATCCATCATAGACAACAGATGGAAACAATATAATCAAGAATAAACATAAGAAAAATATAAATGACCAGGAGAAACATGATGGCTATTCGGATCAAATCTCAAATTAAATTAAGAACTATGAAATATATATATATTATACACTAGCTGATATACCCGGGATTGCAGGGGCGGGGGGCGTGGAAGGGTGGGGGGGTGAGCGGAGGGGTGGGGGGGTGCGGAAGGGCAGGGACGGAAAGGGGCGTGGAAGGGCGGAGGGGCAAGGGGCGTGGAAGTGCGGGGGGGCAAGGGGCGTGGAAGTGCGGGGGGGCAAGGGGCGTGGAAGGGTGAGGGGGCAAGGGGAGTGGAAGGGCGAGGGGGCAAGGGGAGTGGAAGGGCGGGGGGGCAAGGGGAGTGGAAGGGCGGGGGGCAAGGGGAGTGGAAGGGCGGGGGGCAAGGGGGCGTGGAAGGGCGGTGGGGCGTGGAAGGGCAGGGCGAAGGTAGGGAGGGCGAAGGGCAGGGAGGGCGAAGGGTGAAAGGCAAGGCCGAGGGGGGGGGGTAAAAGGCAGGGCCGAAGGGGGGAGGTGAAAGGCAGGGCCAGGGGGGGGGGTGAAAGGCAGGGCCGAGGGGGGAGGTAAAAGGCAGTGCCGGGGGGTGAAAGGCAGGGCCGGGGGGGGGGGTGAAAGGCAGGGCCGGGGGGGGGTTAAAGGCAGGGCTGGGGGTGAAAGGCAGGGCCAGGGGGGGGTGAAAGGCAGGGCCGGGGGGGTAAAAGGCAGGGCCGGGGGGGTAAAAGGCAGGGCGGGGGGGGGTAAAAGGCAGGGCCAAGGTGGGGTAAAAGGCAGGGCCGGGGGGGGGGGTAAAAGGCAGGGCCGGTGTGGGGGGGGGTGAAAAGCAGGGCCGGTGTGGGGGGGTGAAAGGCAGGGCCGGGGTGGGGTGTTGCGTGAAAGGCAAGGCCGGGGTGGGGTGTTGCGTTAAAGGCAGGGATGCATGAAAGATCCCTTCCCCTGCATTTCCTCACCTCGCACCCGGCCGCGCTCCTCCTCCTCCGGGTACCGGCCGCCCTCCTCCTCCTCCACCTCGGGTTCCTCGGCGGTGTCCGTTACCCCTGGCGAGGCGAGCTGAGACGCTCAGGTGAGGAGGTGGTGTGGGCCGCCGGCCCGTACAGCTCCCGACAGAGCCGAAGGAGCGCTCTCGGGGATGGTGTGCTGGGGGAGTGGCCTGTGGGCCTGTGTGTGGTGAGAGCAGTCCAATGGAGCTAATAGGTGGTCCACTGATGGGTCTCAACACCGACATATTGTTTCCCATGTTTGGGGAGCCACTGATGAGTTCTGGGGGCCCACTGGCTCGAGTAAGATTTAAAAATAATATAAATATAATATATATGTGGCTGGGATTGCTGCCTTAAAATCACTTGGGCTTGGTTAGGGCCAGAAGATCTCCTCTTGTGGTCAGATGTTTTAGCCCATTTACATAGTTCAGTCAATATTTATAGCATTAGCCACACTCTTCAGCAAAGAGAAAAAGCAGATAAGAGCTCTAATTTATTTGCTGTGTATAAAACCGATCCAAACAATAACGGATACATTACTTCGGGCAAATATCAACACAGATGTATGCCTGCTTGTTTAAAGCAGCAGAACATGTGTTTTTGTTGTTTTTTTAAATGATTGGAAGCAGGGGGTCTCTGGCGCTGAACCGCGTTAATTTCAGCTCTGGGAACCCCCCTGCTTTATGGGATACTTACCTCCATAGAAGGTGCCAGTAGCAGCAACACAAGTTTAAAGCCCCACGGGCCAATTGGAAACTGCAAGGGATTAAGTTACGGCTTTCTGTTGGACCGTGTGACCCAGGAGCTATAAATCCACCATTTCGATAGCCCCACACAGCCCAGCCGGAGCTGATACCGACACCCCCTTCGGAGGTATCTTGGGAAGCAAGTGATCACCGGAGCTGAAATGAACACAGTCCAGCTCCAGAGACCGCCCGCTTCAAACCTATCATGCTAAAAAAAGGAAAGCAGGAATTCTACTTGAACCTTTACACTGCAGGAAGTCTGTCCCAAGCGGATTACCCCGGACTTCTAGGAACGAGACCATGTGATCACTACAGCTCGCCCCAACCCACTTTCCAATTAGCAGTTTTTATCATGTTCCTGTGTATCACAGACCCAGTATGGTCTTCCTCCCTCCAGCAAAAAAAAGGAGGTACCTGAGAATTTTACCAGGTAGTGTTAGGACCTGCACACTGGTCATGCCTTTATGTTGGCTGCAGGCTTATAACGCTTTGGCCAAAGGGTTTAACTAAATGATCCTTACTCATGGGCAGATTAGCACTGAAGTATTGTACTATATATTGTGTCACTTTGGATGTTGCGCTGGCATTTCTGTTTTTGTTACTACAGTGATGTTTTCTAGAGGGACCCCAATTCACAAGCATTAAGTGCATGATGTACTCGGTACGTCATAAGGGCAGAAAAAGGGTTAATGGTGTGGTTTTACAGGTTTAATACTGCCCAGCACATACTAGTAATACATCTAGTGATGCATGCTGTGCACACTGACTCCGACAGACCTATTCATCTAGTGATACATGCTGACAGTTCTATACATATAGTACAGGCAGGCCCCGCGTCTCGCTTTTCGGCGATTCGCCGATACAGCGGTACCGAGAAGAGGGCCGCCATGTCTGCGCATGTGCAGAACGGGGGCTTGCGAGATCGCGCATGCGCAGAACGGGGACTGCCGAGGTTGCACATGCGCAGAACGCGCATGCGCAGAATGGGTGACTGCAGGTCCGGAGACGCCAAAAATCGCTGATTTCACTTTTCTGCGATTTTCGCTTTGCGGCACGGCCATAGAACACAACCTGCCGTATTAGTGGGGCCCTACTGTATAGCGCTGATAGACTTATAACAAACTGGTGCTTCCTGTAGCCACACCCAGTCTGTCATCGGAGATTCAGCTGGTGCACGTTTGTGTTTCCCGGTAATTCCAAGAGAGTTGGCCAGTCTGGATCTTGAGGGCCCACAATGCCAGGGCCAACCATTTCCCTGGGTACACAATGGGCCACGGAGACTGGACCTATGAGGTCACAGTTTACTATCCACTTACAGGGAGGAACTTATATGTGGCCAATTACAAGAACTGCCCTATTATTGTGTTTTAAGGATTGCCACAGTACTGTTCTTTGCGACTTCCTCTCCCAGTACCCCCTCTCCCGCGCTCTCCTTCCCGAGTGAGGGCAGTGACATCAGACTGGAATTAAAACTTCAACTGATTATCTGCCTTGTTGATCTATAACAAACAGTCTGCATTTTCAAAGGGTCTTTCTACTTAGAAACAGCAATAAAAGTTTGGAGGAGGTCTGCAGGAATGTGATGGGATGCCTTTGCAATAGCTATTTTTTAAATGTTTGTGTTCATTAGCTTTTTTGCTTTTACCAGAACACCCTCCTCCTGTTTCTAAGTTTTCCCTACTTACAACTTTGATTGCAAGCTCTTCGGGACAAGGACTTCTTTTCCTATTGTTTTATGTCTGAAGCACTTCCCATTGTGTTATATTATGATGTCATATGTATTATAAATTGCTATGTACCTGGATGGCACTATGTATGTATGTATGTATGTATGTATGTATGTATGTATGTATGTATGTATGTATAGAGGTGGTGCTGGGTGGTAGAGCCTCAACAAAATCATAAGACAGTGGTTCCATGTAGAAGGGAAATAAAAGATACTACTCTAATAACAGCAGTACACACAAGTGTTTAACATGGTAGATAATCAGTAACACCGTTCTATTCAGGCACAATCCCACAAGACATTCAGTGCTCGCACATGCTGTATGGATGCTGCTGATGAAATTTAAGGTAATGGTATATTATCTGTGTTTGAACACGCTGTCTGATGTAACACTGCAGGTTGTTTAAACGCTTTGTTGCCCTAGAAGGTTGCAGTGTGCGTGCAATGCTTCACAGTCACCTCTAGCTGCAAAGGGGATACAATATGTAATCACCATTAGAGCAGCAGTTCTACCTATACCCGATTCACAGCTTTAAAAACACAAAATCGGACAGGTTTAATTATTTTATTTAAAAATACCACTTGTGGGTGAACTCCACCTTAGGCACTAACCTCTAATTGTCCCCTGGGGAAGCGCTTCTTAATAAACCAATACTGGATGTTCCTAAGGCGCAACAAAAATTGATTGCACAGATCCTAGCGGCCACCAGATGCTGTATACAGTAGCAGCCAATGGGAAGCAACCTCCACCAACTCTGTCCCAGATTATTAAGAAAATATGGCACATAATGTTCACGGAAAATTGACCACCTTCCTTAACTGTAGAATGGAAAAATTTGATACAACATGGGATCCAACAGGGTGGCTTCTGGGGGAGCGGACAAACAGTTGCTAATAATATAGCCGGGGTGAGGTCATGGAAGTGTGTTCAATAACCTAAAGAATAAAATGTATGTCTAACGAATGTCCTGTATGTATATTCCTTTGTCACCCCACACACTCGCTCCCTTCTCTAACCCTTCCCCACACCCCCACCCCTTTTCTGTATTAACTTGTAAAACAATAAAAGAAAGTTGCAATAAGAAGAAAAAAAATCCCCCTTTTTATTTATTGTACGGTGGGAGCGTACCCCGCGCGGTGGGAGCTTTTATTTGTTATTTTTTTACCCACCATGACTTTTTTGATGTTTATTTTATTTCTAACTGAGCATTTCCATGGTATGCAAATGCTGTGGAGGGCATCTACCACCTTTATCTCGTGGCTTTTGATGATAAGACTGTTTGTCAGTCCTCACAGTCAGTTTTGTGTACAGTACAAAATAATTCTGGTAAACATAAGTAGCTGATCTGTTCCAATCCAGTGTTCCCGCAGAAAGGGTTTTATTATCATATTTCACAAGACAAAAGAAGCAGTTACTTTTAGGGTAATTGATGCTAATTACGCTAATGATTTTTTTTAACTGCCGCTGTAAGGTAATGCGAAGCGTGTCAAGTTCAAGTTCATACAGCATTCCTTAGCGGCAATCGGTGAAAGTGCTTTGCACCAAATTCGTTCCTCTTGTGTCGGAGAACAGTTTAGGCAGTGGTATTTGGAGCACAGCGTAATGTTACAATGAATAATATATATATTTTTTTAATTAATTATAGGATGTTAGATTATTTGTATTATAATGTAATAACTAGCTAAAGTACCCGGCGTTGCTCAGCAATTTTAAGAAGAAAAAAAATACTGAGATTTATAAATGGATCATTTTTTTGTTGATTGTTTTTAAATGTGAAATCTGCTGCGAAAACAACAACTCTGCCTGTAATAGTTGCATTGCCTCTGAGGTCCTGAAGTGTTCAATCGAGAGCCTCTAAGGGCTGTTATATAGAGGATGCGGCCGTGCGTTCCTATGCGAACGCGTGTGCACGTGCCGCATGCTTTTCCTGTATATAATGCCGGGAGCTGCAGGTATGTGTGTATATGTTGTGTGAGTGAAATGAAGTCTTAAGTAAGATTTTTTTTAAATAAAAAAAAAAGTTTAATAATTTTTTTTATTTTTATTTGTGCAATTATTTACCGCCCCCCCCCCCCTCACACACACACACACACACACATCCATGCATACATACAAACACTCATCCATGCATACATACACATACATATATACACACATACACACACTAATACATACATTTGAGCACAGGCAGCATCGCGAAAAGATGAATTTCTTCATCTTCGCCGCTGTCTGTCGGCTCCCCTCTCCCTGCCGTGCGGGCGCGCGGCCCTCGTATAGAAAGGCTGACTCACGTCAGCCAACTAAAAATCCGCGCGCACGGCACTATAGAACGTGCCTAACACTGCGTGTTTGTGGGGCATTGTGCTCTCAAACAATGATCTCGCGCTCCTGAACTTTGGCAGCTCCTGTATTTTTGCTAATGTTGCAAATAGGATTTTCAGAGTGACCAAGATTAAGTGGTAGCTTGAGGTTTGTGTGGGATGATGTCATTTTTGATGTCATTGCTTATGTCATCAGTAATGTCATTGCTGATGTCGTATATGAATTATATCCAATCATAGACAAAACCCTGCTCCTTGATCTCAGGAACCATCATACAAAATGGCAAGGGGTGCACAAAGTTTTTGACCTGCGCCCCCCTGCCTCACAGCTCCAGCGTTCACGACCCCATGCTCCTACAACCCGGTGTCAAATGACGCTGCGGGTCATGTGTTGTCACGTGACCCCACAGCGTCATTTGACACGCATTGCCATGGCGACGCATCACATGAGCCCACAGCGTCATTTGGCGCCGCGTTGCGGAAGAGCCGGCTGGCAGCAGGTAAGAGATGTCACGCCTGCCCCGACATTTAATTTAAATGCCATGGGGAAGGGCGCGGGGCCTCTGTAACCGCCGCACCCCAGCTAGAAAATCTTGCGCCCCCCAGTCTGCGCACCCCTGTCTTAAAGGTCTGTCTAACTGCTCTGGAAACAGACAAACAACTTTCCAAAATTTGTAGTAGATAATGCTTACTAATTATTAAAAGCTGCGTCTGTAACTGGTAAATCCGCCACACTATATTTGGTATAGACCCTTCGTGCCACGACCCCTCCAGCACTCGCGGTCACACAACGGAAGTGGAGGATTCCTCCCTTCGTGTTCCACTTAGTGACAGATCCACAGCAGCACAGAATGCGATCACCAGACCCCATGATGTAGTAGTTACGTCCATAGGGCACCCAAAGGCATAAACTGTGTGCCCAAAAGATCACCATCAGACATAAGAAATGTATACAACGTGCTATTTAAAATGTAGCATGTTGCAGTAACTGAAATACATATTTAAGACCTATGAGTTTTTAAAAGCTCTGTACTGTACATATCATTTATAAATGGTTTTTATCTGCTTACTAAGACTTACTATCCCGTTTAATTGTCCAACATACACAAGAGACCCCAATAGATGTAAATTAGGAGGGGCCAACACCAGTCCTCAAGGGCCACCAAAAGGCCAATGACTGAGCCTCTGATTGAGCCACCTGTGCTGAAGCAGGGAAATCCCCAATATGTGGCCCTTGAGGACTGGACTTGGCCCCCTCCTGATTTACCTCTATTTGGGTCTATTATGTATGTTGGACAATTAAAAGGGATCGTAACACTTAGCAAGCAGATAAAAACAATGCATTCATTTGATTGGCTTTCTTAGAAAGTTTAAATCAAGAAATGATTGACTTATTTACTTCTTGCATCAAAATGAATGGGTTTCTATTTTCTTCTACTCTGTTTAATTGTAATGTTACCTAGTGGTGGTTGTTCTTCCCTTTTATCTTGTTGGCAAATAGTGGGAACATAATTAGTTTGAACAGCTCAACAAAAGGGAAGTCTGGATTGACAATTTACAAATTTACCTTTATAAGCATCTGTTAACAAGCAGTCTCGTCACAAGAGAGATTAGGTAAAGATTGCGAAAACCATTCCAAACCATTTAGTCGCTATAAAGATATCAAAAGCTGAAGGGAAAAAAAATGTATATTTATAAATACAGATAACAAATATTTTATAATAGGGTCAATTCATCTACATAATAAATCCATTAAACATACCACCGTCATTATCTCACTTTGGCCCAGTGACGGTCTTCCTCTTTCAAAAGGTATCGGTCAGCACCAAGTCACATATGCCATTCGGAGGATGAGAAGGGACTGTTCACGTCAATAAGCCTATTTATTTATAATCTGCTCCACATAAGATACTAAATCTTACACGGCCTATCCCGAACACAGACACATACTCCTGGTGAAAAGGGAAAGTGGGAAGAAAAACCTTCTCCCCCTTGCCACTCCCCTTGTGCTTTTTAATAAACACACTATTTTGTGTGTCTATAGCCCTAATGCTCACAATTTTGGGGTCATTGGAAGTCAATATCGCTGCATGTTTTAAACTAAATGATAATCGTGAGGCAAAAACACGCTCCTCTCTTTTGTCCTCTGATGGTCCGATTCAATGTAACCAGTTCATACAAAGTATGCTTCCTTTCTTTCCATCCAGATCACAGAATTCGTTGGGAAATTCTCGATTCTGGTAAAATAACTTCAGAGAACCTTCTTTTTCTAGCACTTCCCGGTCTCTGAAATATGCTTCTGTCCTGTACTTTGCGGATGCCTTTTATTTTAATTCAATGTTTTTCGTCATACATCCTGTCCTCCCCTCTTCTATTCCATGCTGTACACGTTGAGATTCTTTAGTCTTTCCTGATAAATGTTATGATACAGCCCAGGGCCCCTCAACTGGTTACCCAGTAGGACAAATGTTGCCCTGTTAAGGGCCTTGGAATCGGCTCCGGCTAATTTCATACTAGTTGCTAGTAGCCAGGTGCAGTTGTTCACAGTTTATTAAAGTAACGGAAATATATGTGGTACAGATTTTGTTATTAACGTTTATTTATGAAGCGCCAACATATTCCACCACGCAGTACAATGGGGTACAGAGTTATGTATATTAGAAAGACATGAACAGTTACATACAGGTGAGGACAAACATGCACAAACAGATACAAAGAGGTAGTGAGGGTCCTGCTCGGGAAAGCATACCGTCTAGAGGGAATGAGGGGCAATGTTGAAACAAGAAGTTAAGATGGCCCAGGTTAGAATAGGTCCCAGTCTGACAGCTGAAGCCATTCAAACTTCTGCTTCTTGTGACACCAATCGGTAATAGTTGCATTTATC
This sequence comes from Ascaphus truei, assembly GCF_040206685.1. Classification (NCBI taxonomy): domain Eukaryota; kingdom Metazoa; phylum Chordata; class Amphibia; order Anura; family Ascaphidae; genus Ascaphus; species Ascaphus truei. The sequence continues at coordinate 28,495,836 of NC_134490.1, forward strand.
GCCTAGATCAGGAGTGGCCAACTCCAGATAATTTAAATGCTTCAAAATGTTAAAATATATACATTTTCAAGTCTTTAAATTTATATAAAATTACATTGCAATAAGCTTGTGGCTCCTCTACTCCTAAATGTTTTTTTTAATCTGACCCGGTTACTACCGTAGTTGAAGAGCCCTGATGTAGACAATGAACCATTTTAGTAGTTCTCCTGTACACAATTTGTCATTTTGGAGATGTGGCGTCCACATTTATACCAAATAGCAGGTTTGTCTGTACAGCAGGGCCCCGCTTCTCAGCGCTCCGCTTTCGGCGATCCGCTGATACGGCGGCACAGAGAAGGGGGCCGCCATGTTAAATTTAAAATCGCGCATGCGCAGAACGGCGGGTGCGCCCGGCGCGCATGCGCAGACCGCAGGTTGCATGCGCAGACCACAGGTTGCATGCGCAGACCACAGGTTGCACGTGCAGACCGCAGGTCGCACATGCGCAGAACGGCGAAAATGCTGGTTTGTGCATGTGCAGCACTGAAAATCGCCGGATCCGCTTTCCGGCGATTTTCACTATTCGGCGGGCTCTGGAATGGAACCCACCGTATACCCGGGGCCCTGCTGTAGTTTTCTTTTTAGGAGTAATAAATAATGACTAATCAACTCCGCCTAGAAAAGCAGTCACTGAAAATATTTACAAAGTTGAATAAGATCGGCCTCATTCACAATGGACACAATGCAGCACTCGCCACTTAGCACGTTTCTGAAGTGAACTCCAAATGAAAATATCACTTGTGATCACATACACACGTCTCAGGCCTGCAACGCCTCCTTTTCACCATTAGCTAATAGCATACAGTGCTTCCAGTGCAGCAAGGGATTCTGGGAAATGACATGCCAATGAGCACATAGTGTACTGCAAATGCAAGCAAGCAACAAATGTTAATTTTTGGGACATCACGTTCAGCTACCAAATGTCCTCCTTACGCAAGTCTTTAGATAAGCACAGATAGATCAGGAATAGTTTTAGAGAACGGAACACACAATTGAAGCAGCGCTCCATTGAAAATTATTCAATATTTCAGCAGTGTACTGCTTCATTCTTTTGTCTGTTGTCTGGATATCTTCAGCAGTCGGCACACTCACGCATGTGTGAGGTCTCTTCTCACGGTCACGAGTGAGGGACCCTTGACAGCTCTGTACAATTAAAGGTCACTTTACAAACAATTTGCCTTCACTCTGAACTTGGGAAAAGACACTTGTGGTATCAGTGTATCGAGTTCAGCTTCATTCAGTAGGGTGGGAAATTGTTAAGGCATCACTAGTAACGTGATAATCCCATGTAGCAAGGAAAGAAAATGTAAAACTAGGGGAATTTGCTCCCTTAGAAAAGAATGGATCACTCTTACACATTTTGCTTAAACTGTATTCTGTGAAATATAAATATGTTTTTTTTCTTTCTTCATGCGGATCAGCTGTTTGACTAATAATGGCATCGAAATTACTTTACAAAGAAAATAAGAAAACTGTTTTTCGGTAGATTGATAAAATCTCATCACCAAAAAAATTGGTTAAAGATTTTTTAAAACACCCATAGCATTTGTTTACAAAAAAAGTCAAACAGGTGATCAGCATGAAGAGAAAAAAATATATTTATATTTCACAGAATACAGTTTAAGCAAAATGTGTATGTGTATATATATATATATATATATATGTAGAGGTATCAGTCCAATAGACACTGTTTATAGTATAGCTTTTGCTTGCTTCATTCATTGTAACATCGCCGGAAGAAGAGATCAGTGTGTATATATATATATATATATATATATATATATATATATATATATATATATATATATATATGTGTGTGTATATATATATACACATATATATATATATTTTCATATATATAGTAAAAATACTTCTATGTAGTAACAAAGGAGAGAGAGGGAGTAGCGGGTACAGTATGATACCTTTTATTGGACCAACAAGTAGTTGAAATGTTACAAGTTTTCTAACCTCACAGGGTCCTTAATCTGGTTCTTCTACTACTACCGATTTAACCCATTAAATAAACCACTACTGCTGGATTACTTAAGATTTAGGAGAGACTGTCTTTTTTGATTCACTTAACTGGAAGTTAATAATTGCTAACACGTGTTCAATTTCGCACCATGTTGAACGGGAGAGTACGAATTTATCAGAGATCTAATAAACAGACTATTTATACAGTAGGACGGCTCCGCAGCAGGCCCAGACAACACTCTCCCAAAAGGTGTCACTGGTTCCCACTGACATTTCTTTGAGTGATGCATGTCCCAACCGCAAATTAATTACACTGGACAACTTCTAAGAGCCCCTGCAGGGTTAATGTGTGAATGACTGCAAGGTGAAAAATGATGAGATATTCCGAGCTCAAGACTATCACCATTCTTGTTATTTGATAATGTGTCATTAAGCATCCCAGATTTTGTTCTCTGGGGTGTAGGTGCTGCCAGTGCCAATATTGGAGACTTCTGTTGCCCCAGTTTTGGGGGGGGGAAGTCATTTAAAGATCATATGCAACAGAGAGGTGTCCCATTTCAACATTGTTCTGAAACAGTAGACTAGCAAATTGAACTCTGCTCAGCTTAACTCGGTGTACAAAAGCTGCAGAGAGGTTTGTTAATATTTTAAAAGGAGAATATTTCATACCCACATCAAACTGTGGCCGCAATTTATACAGTGAGAATCAGGATGCGGCACAGTTAACGATACTGATTCATCATCATCATTAGCACGTATTGAACCATATTGAACAAGGGGGGTTTTATTGGATGGAACTTTGAAATTGACATCAAAATAGCTCAGTACAGGAATAGAGTAATATATTGTCAGTCAGTAAAAAAAAAAATCTTATCACGGTCAATAGGATTTTATGCCTTTGATAAATCAATTTATTGCAAAATATGTGCCCCAGTTTTGCAGCCATGAGACGGTTTTAACAAATAATAAAAAATTATAAAACAGATGGGTTTAAAAAGAACTATGTTAAATTATTAAAAGTTATATCTTATTTTTTATACAGGATGTGTAAACTTACATTTCACACAAACATGATATTTGTGGTATTTTTTTTTCAATATTCAGAAAGACAAATGTAAGGCAAATTCAATGCTACAACATTAAATAAATTCTTTTATAATATGCAACAAGTTTTCTTGTGGGATTATCTTTTTAACAGACTACATCACAGAATCAACACATAGGCTTGTCAGGGATAACAAACGTCTGTATTTCTATTGATTTTGCTTTCACAGCGATGACATTAAAAGCATTACTCTACTTTACAAAGTCTATATAAATGCACACAAATAGGAGTCAATAAAAAGAACCAGTGCTGTTTCAGCACATTGGAAGGGAGGATGAGCTAAATAAACTGAGAAGGAAGTTTCATTCTTAAACAATACACTGTAAAAATGCTAAATTAATTAGTGGCGAACCTTGGTGCCAGTCACAGCTGGTTCTCTGTCACTTTCAGATGGAGACAAAGAGACAAGTGAGAAAGATTCACAACTAACAGAAACAATGAGAAGCATGATCAGAGTAGTGCATTGTATGAAGAAGCAATCAGTTACATAGCTAATTTGGACACATTAAAAGACAGAGTCCATCTGAGTCCACATTTGGTCTAATTATAGTTTCATAAAGTTTATCAAAATAAAATACTCAATTTATGCTAACGTCAAGGGGATTCATGCTGCAACCCTCCCATATTTAACCATATTTACTCAGCAGTGCTAAGCCATAAGACACCCTAGAATGCCTGAAGACCCCATGCAGCTCATACACTTTAATGGGCAGTAAGGTTTCTTGCAAAGAAGTGTGATGTCTTATGTCTTGGCACCATTTCATAAATATGGCCCATTGTGCCCACTAGAAAAGTATTCTTGTCCATGGGATACAACGGCGAATATTCAAGGACACAGGAGGACCTTCAAGGTCAGAGTAGTGTGGATCAGATGCTGGGGACCACCAGCATCAGGCAACATAGAGAAATTAATTACAATGATTTACGTGTGGAATATGTGCAATGGTATCCACCGGTCCTAGGCCAAAATAAGATGCATTTAATCCAAAAGAAAGAAAACAAATACATTCAAAACAAATATATATGACTGGATAAGAATGATTGTCCTACATTGTCACGGTGACTTTGTGGCAGGCTGTATGTTACACACATAAATATATAAAAGATAATATATATTTATAACTGGGTCTGAACTGGGACGAGACTTAGATATGATAAAATATAATTTATTCCTTGATAAAGGTGAACACACAAAAATGTACAAATAACAAGCAAAATATAGACACTTACTTAAAATGGAAATGATGAAGCAGTCATATCTGGACTGGCAGTTCATACAGCACTCTTCATAGTCATCAGGACACCAAAAACATGAAAGACCTCTGGCATGAAGACATTGCATAGCGTTTCTCTCAGCAATCAAGATGGTATAGAACAGACAAAGGATAAAGGGTTGACCACAGATTATATACCTTTTGTGGTCCTGTCCTTAACCTTAAGTACAGGTGATTGGTTTTCAATTACTTCCAGCCACTCACTAACCTGGGAACACAGTTTTATCCCTGCCCCCCTGCTAGTGGGTACATGCGCAGTAGCACTCTGGGGTCTCATTTCTGTAATCCCCCATTTGCATCAGGAATGCCAGCCAGTCTACCTCACGGAATATCTGGCAGGAAACCCTTTGTTGTGAGGTGTGAAATGGAACACTTGAAAACTGCTCTGGTTTGAGTAATCTCCGCCCTCATACAAACAGTGGAGGTGACAAAATCCTTTGAAACATACTCGAGCCCTAGACATTGGATCGCCTTTCTGGCCATATGCTACCTTGGTATGCAAAGGAATTTCCTCTGGGTTTTACCTATACCTTGAAATACAGTATGTTGGATAAAACATGAACATATTAAAATATCCGGTTCCTTTGGGTCCAGCAGGTCCAAACTCCCCAGTTCTCAATGCCTGAACTGGGACACCCTATGGTCCAATTTGCGACTTGCAACGACCTGGGGAACCGGAGATACACAAATACACTTAAAACCGTTTTACATTTTAATACAAAAATCTCCGCTGTAAATGAAATAACGGTTTTTCACTAAATCCCCATTGAAAACAACGGGTTCCGCCGCCATAGACTTTCAATGGCAAACCGCCGCCATTGGCGGCTATGGGAATCCCCGCCATAGACTTTCAACGGGGCGATGCCACCGTTGAAGTCAATGGGGGTTTTCCGCCGTAGCCGGTCAATGGGGTTTGGCCGCCATTGAAGTCTATGGGAGAAATCCAGAACTTTCAAGGGGGTCCATACTCCATCGGGTTGGTCCAAGCGGGTCAAGGATGGTTCAGCAGCGATGCCGGAGCAGTGGCCACCGATACCCCAAACCCTGATCCGCTGGGCCCTCCGGAACCGGAGCTATGGATTACCAAGTTTCAGCATTTGACACTTAGCCGTTTCCCAGAGCTGTTTCTGCCGCCGCCATTGGAACCTATGGCGCGGCCCGCTCTTCTCGGTTCGACCCTTATCGGGGTCCAGGATATGGGGACCCGGTTGTGGTCGAGTGGGGGGAGGTCTAGGAACTAGGGACAGAAAGAATTTTATTCCTAGGGGCCCTAGAACTGTTTATTCCCACGCCACTTGTCGTTGAACTTGACTTGTAAGTGATCAAAGCTCTCCTATTGAAAATGTATCCGCTTTGCGGTTAAGCGGTTTGGACGGCAGCCAACTCGTTCCTGGAAAGCTCTCTCGAGGATTTCTCCATTGAAGTCAATGAGCCCATTGACTTTCAATGGGAAACCGCCACTCTCCCTCTCGGACGCCATCTGCTGGTCTTCTCAGGAACAGGACTCAACAGCAAGATGCGCCATTGAATGACATGGAGTTCCAATGGCGGCCTATGGGAGCCTGAAAAATGGTGCCTGAAAAGGCGGGAAAGTTACACAAAGGGCTATAATCACTATACAAATATTAACCCTTGTGCTCCCGGATGGATCCCAGTGTGTGTGTGATGCAGACACCGATTAACAATAAAACAGGGGCACAGTGGAATGTACATTATCAGGTTATGACAAGGGTTAAAGCACATGTCTGGGCCTCAGCCCAGTTAACCCCTTGTCTCCCTGGTGAGGTTAGAAGGTGGCCAATTGGGGTGTAACCCCTTTAATCCTGGGCCAAATCCTCCCCATCGTCACATATATACTATGCAAATAAACTTAGTATATGCATTATAGATAAGTCGGCACAGAGAAAATTCCTTTGGTTACCATTACAGCATCATGTGATATGACAACTCACATTATGGAATAAAGAGCTCACATGTATGATTTTTATGTCCAATAGTTCAAAGTGTGTAATAAATAATTGCACTAATTTTCCATATGTTTTAGTAAGAGCTCTGAACCAGTCTACGAATACACCACAAAGATACAGCTCGCACAAAAAGCAGGGGTCTTTACTTGGCCGGCCATGTGCCTCATCTGGCCCACAATAGGACCATGGAGTGCCTCTTGGATTATCTTGCATCAGATTCATACTCACACACAACTTTTTACATTTCATTCATCAATATTATTTGCAGATATGTGGCACCGCCATGGGATCCAGGTTTGCACCGAGTTATGCCAATTTGTTCATTGGCATGTGGGAAGACAAATTACATCTGGTCTAATTGCCCACTCAGTGCAAACGTGGAGCTCTGGCGGTGCTACATCGATGACATTGTGTTTATTTGGAAGGTAGTGCAGAAGAACCAGATTCATTTATTTTAGATCTTAATGATAATAATGTAAAATTCACCTGCAAGAGTAGCAGCCATTCAATAGAATTTCCTGATTTAGAAATATTTATATCTGATAATAAAATCCAAACTAAAACCTAAATAATTACCTAATGGCGGACAGCCAACACAATCCATCTTGGATCAATAACATCCCGAAAGAGCAATTTATTAGATTAAAACCTAATAGTACAACAAATGAGTTATTTAACATTCAGGCTTCAGATCTCAAAACCAAATTTGAAGAAAGAAATTATCCATCAGAAAAATTGGATGAAAAATCTCAGGTATGATCAATGGATAGGCATCACCTTCTTGTATATAAAAATAGAGCTAATAGCCTAATGAACAAGGTGCCTTTCATAACTCAGTACCATCAGATGGCACAGACAATAAGGAAAATATTTAGAAAACATTGGCCAATCCTTAAAAAAGACAAATATTTGGTTAATATATTACCTGAACATCCAAAAATTATATTTACCAAGGCACCAAATCTAAGAAATAAATTATCTCCAAGCTGTCCACTCCCTCAATTAAACAAGCGAAGGCCACATAGCAGCGTAGGATACCATGTTTGCAATTTGTGCATAGCATGTAGATTTAGTGTTAAAACTACCACATTTCAATCAAATGTCGGGTATACAATATTTCATCACATATCACCTGTAATAGCATATTTGTCATTTACCTTTTAGACTGTCCGTGTGGTCTGCAGAACGTGGGTATGACCAAAACATCTATTAAGCGGAGGTTCTATGAACACATATACAATATAAAAAGTGGTTTGGTCACACACAGTGTGTCTAAAAATTTTCTACTAGTTCATGAACAAAATCCCAGGGGTCTTATATACAAAGCTATTGAAGCACCCCATTGCAGAGGAGGTGATCCAATCAATCTTCTTTCAAGAAGAGAATCATATTGTATCTACGAACTTAGTACTCTGGTTCCAAGTGGTTTAAACATTGAATTTGATCTTAATGCCTTCTTGAAAGAAGACTGATACCTCCTCTGACATTTGTTGGGAAGTCTGGTTATGCCTCTTTCTCATTCTGTCTCCTTGTTTCCTCTGCATCGGATCTACTAACGATTGGACATCCGATTAGTTAATATTATGAATATCAGTTAGATTTCTCTTCCGGTACTTGTACTTGATACATGCATGGGACAATTAATATAATATAAAAAAACTTTATTCTCACTTATTAACAGAAGTGACAATTACAGTACTAACAATACTGTCCCCTATGACAGTAAAGATTGGAGGTTCCAACATCGTATGTGATTTAATAAATAGGACGAGCCTCTATTGTCATTTTGATACAACATTTGAATATATTTTAGATCTAAATATAACAATTGGGAAGCTAATTTTGCACTGTAGGGTGTACAAATAAATCCTACCATTGGTTAGCTTCATATTCTCAATCATTGTCTGCACAATAATAATGTATGTTTAAATTACATATAGTGTTAGTATTTAATATATACGACACTACTGGTGGCAAACATTGAATGATATAAAAGCATAGATTAGCTATGTTATCTTTAATCTATACATGCTAAACTCCATACAATTATGCAATGTCTGATAAAATACAGATTGGGGTTGGAGGCATTATAGATTTATATCAGAGCTAACACTCCATTAGGAGAAGATGGCTCAAAGCAAACATTACAATTAGAATTTGCCAAATATATCAAATAAGATACTTAATTGATTTTTTGCCAGCATGTTTGCAGTTTATTGATATTGTGATTTTTTTTAATGCTTTTCTAAGTAAAGTGTAGAAGTCCAGAGATTTTTTTTTTATCAATGTGTTAATATTGTGTATGCCTTAAAGATGTAATGCACATGTGCAGACAGGTGCACAAGTGATATAGGTATAAGTTGAGTATAAGGACTATTTAACAACAGATTTATTTCTACGGCCATATCATGCTTAAAAATGATTTCATTTCAACATATTGCAAGTATTTATACATCTCTAAATGTATGCTGAATCCACTGCATCCAACCCTCCCTACCCTTTTTTTCTTTTCTGCAATCCCCCGCCCTCCCCGTTTTCTTTTCTGTAATCAATTCACCCGCTTCCCCTCCATGACCAAAAACCAAATAAAGTGAAGGTAAAAAAAACTGTATCCTAAATGGCATTACAGTAATCTTGTGGCTCTTATACTCCTAATTTGTTTTACAATCTGACCCCTTTGGGCCTGTATGCAGTAGTGGATTAGAAGAGCACACACACCACTACAAATGGTACAGATCAATTTTATTAACACCGTTAAAAAGTTTCCACTCACAAGGTTAGTGCTGTGCAGCACACAGACACAGCGTTGTACACCACCATTGGTGCTTCCTCTGCTGCCTCCGTTCTCCTGGGTAGAGTCCTCTTGCGCTGGAGTAAAGCTGAGTCACGTGCTCACCTCTTCACTGTAGGGTTCGCAGGGATGACCCTTTGTTGGTATGAAGATAGATGCAGCACGTTGCCAGAAACAGGCTGTTTTCTAGCAGGAGACTGCCATACGCGTTTCACGTTTCGCAAAGCCTCTCTTTGCTTCCTCAGGAGATAGAGTCGCTTACCCCTGAGAAGCAAAGGGAGGGTTGCAAAACACGTAGGGTGATGATCTGCTGCAGGACAGTGTGCCCAAAGGATTTTGGCGACCTGCTGCACCTATCTCCATACCAACGAAGGGTCATCCCTGTGAACCCGAAAGAGTAGAGGACAGAGTGCATGACTTGGCTTCATTCCAGTGCAACGGGACCGTACCCAGGAGAACAGAAGCAGTAGAGTAAGGCTGTGCTTATAGTGCTGGTGATGCGACGTCACCCGAAAACAAATGCATTGTCGCTGCCGCGTCCGCGATGCGATTTTTTTAAGCCGGCAATATTTGATTTTTCAGGTGCTGTAGCCTCATGTGACAGCCCCTGAACCAATCAACAACCTGGTCGCCCGCGACTCCGCCGTAAAACGAAATACAACTTTCGCTAGCGGCGATGGGTGACGTCACGCGTTGCCGTCACTACACGCGCGGCCTTAGACAGGGGTGCGCAAACTTCTTGAGCTGAGCCCCCCTGCACGGGAGCCACAGCGTTTGTGCCCCCGCCTCTCCCAATGACTCGGCATCAAATGACGTCGCGGGTCATGTGACCCCGCCTCATCATTTGCCGTGCGTTGCCATGGCGACGCGGGTTGTCACATGACCCCGTGGAGTCATTTGCAGCTGCGTTCCCATGGCGACGCGTCGCCGAAGACCCGCAGAGAGCAGGTAAGTGAGTTACAGAGGCCTCACGCCTCCCCCAGCATTTAATTTAAATGCCGTGGGGAAGAGCGCGGGGCCTCTGTAAACACCCGCGCCACCACCACCAATTTTCCTGCGCCCCCCCAGTTTGCGCACCGCTGGAGTAGGAGACATCCAATAGTGGACAGCACTAAACTTGTGAGTGGGAGCTTTTTCCCTTTTAACGGTGTTCATAAATTGATCTGCACCATTGTAGGGGTGTGTGTGTGCTCTTCTAATCCACTACAGCAGGGGAGCGTAAACTGGGAGGGCACGAGATTTTCTGGGGGTGGAACGCAGGGGTTACAGAGGTCCCGCACTCTCTCCCCCAAAACATTGAAATTAAATGCCGGGGGGGGATGCGCAAGGCCTCTGTAATTAACTTAGTTACTCCTTGATAAAGGACCCCCAGGTCCGAAACGCGTAGGAGGCTCCTGTTTTTGTCCCCCAAGGGGGTTACCTGTCTTCCTGCATGCACGAATAAAGAATAGCAGTTTTATCCTACACCTGGCTCTCTGGCTGTGCGCCATTCGTCTTTTTCTTCTGCCTTCACCTGGATTGTGGATCCTTCATGGCTGGCACGCCTGCTCAACACCCCTGGAGATGACGTGAGTGGGTTTCTTTTTGGGTTTAGACCGTCATAGTTAAGTTTGACAATTGTCATTAATGCTTACAAGTCTATGTTGCACCCACCCACTCCCATTGGTATCTCCAGGGTTATGATCTATGGTCCACTAAGTTGGATGGATTTCATCTGGGTTTGAGCACCCTAATTTTTTCTACCTCTGTAATTAACTTACCTTGGCTTGCAGCGACGTGCCCGGGGTCACGTGACGGTGTGTTGCCACTTTTATGCCATGAAGCGAAGAGATCACATATATGTATGTACAGCTCAACCCCGTTATTACGCGATGCAAGTGTGGCTCCCAATTTTTGTATTTATGAATACTTTACAACACGATATGTATCTTAAATACTTTATTGTACAATGCATACAATTGTACATTATTTCTAACGCGATCCGCTTATAATGCGATGTGATTCTTTGGACCCAAAGCACAGCGTTATAAGGGGGTTGAGCTGTATATCTTTATTTAAATAGTGCCAGCTATATACATAGCGCTTCACATCAGTAATGTACGTGACATCATAATAAAACACATAATGGGAATAAGCGCTTGAGACAAATGTAACATTAGGAAAAACTAGTCCCTGCCCCGAAGAGCTTACAGTTCAAGTAAAATCACATATACTGAAATGAATGGCAGTAAAATCTTCTCCAGCCCAAGGAAGACTGTTCAACAGCATTTTGATGAAGGGTCTTTGTATCCGAATGAGAAGGAATTATGTATTTTCATAGAAATCAATATACTTCACAAAACATGGGTACATTCTAGTTTCAAATTACATTTTTGAAATGTATACAAGCAAGCAGTAGCCCCATAGAGCTCGTCCGCCATAAAACTGGACGCCATTTGTGGAAGGTTTATATGAACACTTGAAAACGAGTTCTCCCGAGCATTGTTTAGTTTGCGATCAATGTATAAAAGGCATTGATTTCTGCCTCCAGTAACAGGGGAATGAATTGAAAGACAATTCTCTGCTCAGACAGATGAAATAGCTAGAATGTCCACATGAGTTTGGCAGTAATTACAAGCTTGGAGGTTGCACCTGCAGTGGTGGAAAAACATGCAAGCACATACTTCCAGTCCACCTTGCAATTTCATTATAGATGTTGTATTTCAAATAGTGAGATCTAATATATGAACCTAGAAACTGAAGTTAGACGAGGCACCTACCAATGTGAGGCTGACACTTGGTCAATGCTCAATTAGACAAGCAAGCTAATGACAAATATCCACATAATCAGAACACAAAACCATGACAATGTCCAGCATAGTACACATGTTTTAACCCAGGGAACTGCAATTTTTTTTCCTGCGCCCTCCTGCCATCTGTCCCCTTCACCTGCCCCCCCCCCCCCCCCCCCTCTGCTTACCTTGGTTCTGACGTCCTGGCATCACGTTGCCACAGCAATTGCCCGCAGCGTCATTTGTCACCAGGAGCGTCAGAACCAAGGTAAGGAGAAGTTTACAGAGGCCTTGCAGCTCCCCCGGCATTAATTTAAATGCCTTCGGGAAGCGCGCGGTGACTCAGTAAACCCCGCTCCCCCCACTTTGCGCACCCCTGTTTTAACCTATATGATATAAAAACAGTGACAGCTGGAGTATGGTTGTAAAGGCCACAGCACCAACTTTATTAACCAATCATTTTTAAATGAAGAACCTCCCTAGTCTGCCAGTCAAAAGGTAAATATCAATTACACATTTAAAACAAACGTTGCTAGGATTCGGTTGATTTATCCAAATGTGTCTAATTAGACATTGCTCTCCCTTACACTATTTTAGCCATATTCCTCTGTTAATCAGTATTGCCGACCTGAGGAAGAGAACTCTCGAAAGCTTACCCAATGACATAAATTGTTAGTCCAAATAAAAATGGTATCACCTAATACTGAAGAACTCATTTATTATATTATTATTTATTATAATATTATTTATATCTATTATATATATATATATATAGTGCAGAATAAATGAATTCTTCAGTATATATATATATATATTTTTTTTTAATTATTTTTTTAAGTACATTAACAAACCTGTAACACAATTTAATTGTTAGAATAATTACTGCCCACTACCCATTCCCCCTTATATACCCCATCTTTCTGCCACAATTCCTCACCAGTGGTCACCGCTGACCCCCACCCGCCCGTGAGTGTGTCAGCAGTAAATGGCTAACCCATCAGCAGTTGACCAGTCGCATAAGTACCCAATGGGCAACTACCATGCTTCCCCAAGGACCAGCATCCGTGTGGGTATGGCTGAAGGCCAATTAGGCAGTCCATTCTTGTCCTGGTATAAAGTATATTATATAGGGGCCGTGTATCAATTCCAGGCAAACTGTGCTTTGGAACACCGCAGTTGACTTATTCATTTTCTGTTTGTAGCTGAATGAAATGTTAGACGCTGGTTATCGATGAGTCATACATTTGGCTCGGGATTTGTGGGGGCAAAAAAAAGGAAGGTTTGTGCTTGGTTTAGTTCGCAGCGTTCATGACACTAAGAAGAGGGAAACGAAATAATAGAGGCAGATACAGAATCTGATACATCTTATTACAATATGTGCGTATTTTAACTGCTCCTACTCACATATCCCCCAAGGTAACACACCGGGCAAAATCACTGCACGGTACCTTGACGCACTGTTACCAAGAGACGCAGGATGAAAATGGCTCTGCTATGGAATTATTCCTTAACTTATGATGGTGCTGATCGGGGCACTGTCGCAGTTTAATGAATTACCCCCTTGGTGTCCATTTAATGCCTGAATACATACACCCCATAGAATTAATGATGGGAGTGCGGTACCCGTTCGTAGCCCACGGAGAGCATTTAGAGATATTATGAGCAAAGTGAAGTTGTCAGTGACGCAGTTACAAGATAAAGGTGATAGGAAGGTGGAGAGACAAAATTCACACGAAATGTAATTTAAAGTTGAAGGAACAACACCTGCTAGGAACAAAGTGAACTAATGGCAGTGGCAAGTTTAGTGGGTTTAATTGATGTATAAACGTTTCATTTCTCCATTGCCATGAAATGTGCTGAAGGGTTTTTACAATCTTTACCCAATCTTTTTTGTGATAAGGCTGTTTGTAAACTGTTCTTTATACAGGCAACACGTTGATCCACACCTACCTTTGACGTTCAGTGTAAAGTAATAGTGCGGACGTCACAAAAGTTAGAATTAGATGGACCCAAAGAAAATAGAAACAGGAACCCCATTTTACTTTAAGTGCGATTAAATCTTTCTAAGGCTGCGGTCCCAGTCAGCACTGTAGCACGCGCGTCTGGTGGGGGGGCCGGCCCGTGCACAGCGCTTTCCCCCGCGATCTGCAGTCCTGGGAGAGGGAGAGTTTGCGACGGGAGGGGCGTGGCAGGGGGTTTGCAGGGGCGTGGTCATGACCTCACACGGCTGGTTCACCCTCATTGGCTGAACCGCCGGCGGTGGCGGGGCCACGCCTCCGTCGCAAACTGCAAACTCAATTTCAGCGTCTTTGAAAAATCTTGTCGTACCGCGCGGCTGCACCTTCCACGCAAAAGGTGCGTATTGGGCCCAGCCCCATTGAGGGGCGGTGCTTGTACGCACAGCGCACACCGAGGCGTGCACTGTAGAAAGCACTGGGACCGCAGTCTTAAGAGGTCAATGACATGAATAAAAGGCAAAAACAAATAAATGGTGGGATTTCCCCTTTAAATTGAGCCAGTTATATAATCATGTGCAACAATGGTAGTTACAGCATAGGCTTAAAGGTGAAATCCCAATATAACTGGGCTTCTTTATTATAATATAGCTTCTTTAAACAAATGTAACGGCGTTGAAAGCAAAAAGTTGGCTGACTTTGTTTGCCATAGAAAAGAATTACAAATTGCATTTCTTTTTAGGGATCTCTGTAAAAGACAACAATCGGAGAGCTAATAAAATGAAGGGGAGGTGGTGAGAGGCGCTGCCCGGAGCAAACTGCTGTTGAAGACACTGTGTCCTAAGACATGAGGGAAATCAAACCCCTCCTAAGACCACAAATAAGGCATCAATCACGCAGATGTGACCCACACAGGCATGTCACTGTCATTCCTACAGTTTGGTTCTAAGAGGGATGGTCCCTTTATATATGCGCAGATACAGTATCTAGGCCACTGTTCAATATGCTGTCTCCTGGCTCAGCAATATTTCAGCTTCATTCAAATGAAGAGCATGAACATACAAAATAAACAGGGATTTATATATGACGGTTTAATGTAACAACTATTTTCTCTTTTTACTTGGGCGATTTGAAAACACTCTGTATTATGTAGGGCAGCATGTTTATTTCCAGGAACCACTGCTCTCATCCCCTAAATTTACAAATCCACAAAAACTTGATTACGCCCATAATGTAGGCTTTGTGCTGGCAGTTGCTAGAATCTTACAATAGAACGCTAGAATTGCCATGAAAATGTTGGCACAACAGAAAGCAGTTGCTATGACAATTATGCTTTCAAAAAATGTCTTGCTTTACTCATACATTATCATTGGAAATGTTTGCATTGGTGACTACTGGTTAATCTGTTACCAATGGTTTTCTATTTGATGTTTCTTTTTTACTTTATCACTCGTTGCCGCTCTTGCCCATATATAAGCCTTGTTGGGAAAACAGAATAGTTTTTCATTTTGGAGAAATATTGATTTGAAAACATTTCTCTTGAGCTTATTAAAGATGGCCACCGCTGTGTGTCTCTGCGCTTTAACCCTTTGAGTTGCCAGAAGACCGGCAGCACTCGCTCTTCCAGATCTCAACCATGTGATCGTTTTGGTGCACGGAAGAGAGGACACTTCAGTTCCGTTCCGGTCCCGTTCACCTCTCCATGGGAGCGGTGAACACAATCTCCTGCTAAAAAACAAACAATTATAGCATGACGTACTCTGCATGTCCTTGGGCCCCCCAGAGTACCAGCTCTCATTACATTCAGGGTACGTCATAGGGCACTCTAAGAGTTAACGCAGACTGCCTTCCAAGTAAGAAAAAGTTTAACTTAAATGTTTTCATGTAATATTGCTTTGTGTTTACTATATCAAGAACGGTCTCAGTTGCTAAAATAATAATGGCTAAATGACACAAAGTGATGAACTTCATGGGTTCCCTTTATGTTCAGTGTTCTGCATCTCTGTGCTGTCCTGCGCTCATCTCCTGTGATGTCATTTGTGGACCTGTTGGCAATAGCATGGGGGGCCAAAGTTTTTGAATAGTGTCTTTTAAAAAGACGACGTTTTAATAAGAGTTCATTTAGCACGGATGTATCCCCAGTACTAGAGGTACCACTATCTAAGCTGCTAGTTAATTTGGTTACATTGGATCTTCCTGCCATTTATGTAGTGTTACAAGTTACTGATGTCTGATACCTGGAACTTCCTGTACCATATATGACATCACCAAAGTGTCAACATGATGACTTCCTATTCTACATTTTTCAATGTTCATAGATTCAGTACTCTTTTGTAACCACCCTTCCTTCCTCAATGGGCTTACCAGCTTGCTGCAAGGGCCCAGGCCTGCGTTGCCACAGGAATACTGACATCACAGGGAAGTAAATAGGAGAGGGCGAAGGTTCTGGAAGGGAGGTTCCTGGAGGACAAGAGGAGAGGAACCTCAGGGGAAGAGAGATAGGGATTATGTTCCCAAAGTAATAGGAGAGATCAGCCCCCCTTGTTTAATATGTTACAGATTGGAATCCTTGCTAAAATGGCACTGCCTATGAGATGGCTAACGGAAACACGCATCTCCCAGAGAGGGGAAACAGACACGCCACAGAGGGCCACATGCAGAGGGCTCCTGGGTGTCAGCGTGTAGTCCCTTCAAGATGTAAGGAAGTGACTATTCCCAATCCGGAATGGGTTATTATTGTCTTTAACTGCACAGAACTGGGCAGGATCCCAGTATGGGCCCTAAGTCGACGGTGTATAACGGACGTTACTCCAAATGGGGGCCTGGTCCAGTACAAGTAACACTGTCAAGTATATGTGTTAAGAGTGAGCACCTAGGGAAGTACCGTGTCAGAAGTAACCAAGAGTGATGTAAAGCAACATACAACTATGTAAAGAGTGGGTGTATGTGTGCGTGCGCGCGCATGTGCTTATGAATAAAGAATGGAGTGGTACTACAAAGGTTTCTGGTGCCCATCATTTTTACCCTTGCTACCGCGTTGCCCAGCAGCTTGAATCCAGCACCCTGAAATGAGGTAAACTATGCAGAGTAGTTAAATATTGCGCACCGGTGTAATATTCCCTAGGAGCCGGGCAGGAAGGCTTACACTTTCAAGTTCAAACAAAAAAACGAAGAGTACATTAATCTTTTTGGTGTAGCATACCCTTTAATAACTCCGTCGTGTGACTTAGGAGCCCCAAACTACGTCTTAATTGTGGGTTATGGGATATTGGACTGTGATGATTGTAGACACAACACACTCATCCTTAACCCTTACGTTACTAGAGGAGCCTGCATGGCAATGCATTGCAGGCCCCAGTGGCAGAAAAAGGTTACATTATAAGGTTCTAAATAACCCCTGCACCGTGAACACATTGCAGGCCCCAGTGGCAGCCAAGGGGGTAAAAAGATGAAGAATGTGTTACATTGCCGAGTTTTCAATGTATCGCAATTTTGTGTTGTATTAAGTACTTTCTTCTTGGGCCACGTGTGACAGTGACAACATCACACATCAACAGCCAAACAATAGAACACAAGATAACAAGGCGACACCCCATTCATTTACATCAGGGGTGTTCAACTCCAGTCCTCAAGAGCTACCAACGGGTCAGGTTTTCAGGATATCCCTGCTTCAGCACAGTCAACTGAGCCACTGATTGAGCCACCTGTGCTGAAGCAGGGATATCCTGAAAACCTGACCTGTTGGTAGCTCTTGAGGACTGGAGTTGACCACCCTGGGTTTACATCAGTACACAGCCAAGTATCCAACCAAAGCTCTGACTAGGTGCATTACCCAATGACTTGCTGTTTTCTTACACACATATACATAGAAGACGTCACAGCTTTTAATTAACCCCACTTACGAATGACTCACTGTTCCCTTATAATTGATTCATGGGAGCAGCAGCCTCCTTTTTACTAAAGTCAGGTCCAAAAAAAATGTCCAAAATACACAAACATTTAAAATAACGAATCTATCTTAGAGGCACGTAAAACACATTGTGGCATTTCATGGTTCAGTTTTTACATGTTATAAAATTCAACGTACTACAATAATAAGAGGATAGCACTGATATTCCGTTCTGAAATCCTGATAGTGAAAAACTGGTGTTGGGCTGGACAGCTAGTATATCATAAATACTGTATACTAGTGTATATAGTCAAAGGAACCAAGTTCCAACCCCTATTAATGTCTTTGGTTAGAGTTCCAATACCTATATTTCCAACAAAACCAACAGTGAGTGTGTATATGTATATGTATATATATGTATATATATATATGTATATATATATATATATATATATATATATATATATATATATATACATACATACAGTGGTTGACAAATCACCAAAAAATCTACTCGCCACACAAAAAAATCTACTCGCCACCTAGTACCAAACGTGTGCTGCTTGGGCCAAAATTTACTCGCCTGGGGGTTAAATCCACTCGCCCAGGGCGAGCAAATGTATAGGTTTGTCGAACACTGTATATATATATCTATATATCTATATATATATATATATATATATATATATATATATATATATAGATATATAGATATATAGATATATATATATATATATATATATATATATATATATGTATATATGTATATATATATATATAAAAATAAATAAAAGGTATCCGTACCGTGTTAGCCGAGCTTAATAATCAAAAATGAATAGATGATACCGTTCTGTGGCCAATATATATATTCTGCAGGATATATATTTTTATATAGACGGACGGACATACATATATATGGGGAAAGGCGGGGTTGCAGACCTGCCTAAGACATGCAGATGAGCATACAGTTGTATTTACATTTGCATATATATATATATATATATATATATATATATATATATATATATATATATATATATATATTTTATTTCCATCCTGAAGATGTCATTTAAGACTTAGAATTGATAATTGTGTATTTGTTCAAAGTGAATAAAAAATAAATAAAATAAAAAACACTCTAATTCCACCATAATTACTGCAATTTTGCCATCTTTAATCTAATCTCTTAGAACTATGTTATGAATTCCGTAACATTTGCTGTTACAGTGCTCAAAGTAAGACTTGCAAATCGAAACGCTGAAAGAAGAGAATCATTGAAATGACAAAGAAGGGGATTTAATAGCAGAGCACTTTTACTTCAGTGCAGCCATAACACAGGCACAGTTATTAGCAATGTGTCATTCAATTCTACCTGCTCTTCTCTCTCTTTGGCTTTGTTCTTCGGGACTTTTGAGGGAACATCTAGTGCTGGTATAGCCGAGACGTGATGCATGTTCATCCCAGACTCCCGTTTAATCTTCTTTTTTAAAAGACAGGTGGTTCTCATTCCCCATTTTTAACCGTTGCCTCGGCTTCTAGATGAAAGAAATGAAATGCAGTGGTTAGAGAAGCAGCGTTACACATCTTTATATTCCCGAAACAAAATGGACAGCAATTGATTAGTAATAAAATAGAACTGAATAGGCGCTTCACGGAAAGGGAGGTGAAGTCATGGAATAGCCTTCCAACAGAGGTGGTAGGGGCTAATACAGCAAGGGGATTGAAACAAGCTGGGGGTAGACATTGGGTGACCAGACATCCCATTTTTTTGTCCTCTGTCCCGGTGTCCCGAAGTGTATCCAAATGCCCCCGTTTTTGGTCGGCACTTGCTCTTCGTGCATGCGTGATCTGCGCTCGCCGCTTGCGCCTCATTTGTCCCGGGAAAAATCTGGTCACGTTATATAAAGCTAACCTAAATATGAAGGCAAGTTAAGGATCAATTAGGGTTTGAGGTTTAACAGCAGATGGGATAATGGGCAGTCACGATGGGCCAAGTGGTTCTTATCTGCCGGCAAATTCTATGCTTCTATGTCGGGTACGTATATAGATCTTTAGGTATATAGCGCCAGCTACGTACATAGCGCTTCACAGCAGTAATACACGGGACATAATAATATGACGAGACATCAAAGTAACGTAAGAGAAAAGAAGTCCCTGCCCCGAAGAGCTTACAATGTACGTATCCAGAGATTAGTAGGGGAACCACTTCAGCTAGAATTAGAGTTGTGATCTTACTTCCTTGTAGGTTTATTGAAAGACTGGTTAATGAGAAGGACCCGTCTGACGGCAAGGTTACAGGAGGGGGGCTGGGAGGTGGTCATCAAAACTGGAATACAATTCGGGAAAGGATTGAGCGAGGGGTGCATACAGTGTATTGGAAAACATGCTTTCTTCATATCAGTGAGACTATTAAAGTCTGAGATTGCTCATGTGAGTCTCACAGAAAAACCGTTGACAGATCTGAGCAATTCCATTTTTTAAATAATCCGTTCACTGGGGTATTTGTCTGGCGGCTGCAAATCCTGTTTCTTAGATCTGACACCGATTTAAGGAGCAATCCAAGCAATATCCTACATGTGTGTTTTTTTTATTATTATTATTATTCTGTAGTATTAGATAATATTTACTACATTTTTTTTTAATTCAACTCTTGCTGCCATTTTTAATGAGTTTTAATATACTGATAATCCTTTGATTTCTATAGGTTTTAAACACCTCCCCAGCAGTGCAAGGTCTTTGTAACACTTTCCTGTTTGTGATCACTTGTTGCCAATATTCCCAGCAGTATGAGCTGTAAATGGTAACAATAGATAATGTTACCTTAGTAATATAAAAAATACATTGTACACTGACTGAAGGATTGATTTCCAACTGATGTAACTGCATTTGTATCCATGTATTTATTATATGTCATCTTAACGCTATGCCCAGGACACACTGTACTTGAAAACGACAGGTAACTCTCAATGTATTACTGTACTTCCTGGTAAAACATTTTCGAAATAAAAAAATAAATACCTTTAGTGAGCCCTGGGAAGCAGGATTTTGCTGATCGATCACTGGAGAAATTAATCGACCGTCAGCTTAGGTAATTAGTTTTGAATAAAGGTAATCAAAGGCTCCATATATTAAAACAAAATCATTATATTAAAAAAAAATTAAGCTGCTTTATTTGCCTCTTAGTCCGACAGGTTAATACAGAGATGTTTGTGTTACACCAATGAATCTGAAGTAAATGAAAGATATACACCGATGGATACATGCTGCAATATTACAAAATGAGGGATCCTGAATTCCTCCCCAAGTCCCCCGGCCTGCAGCCATCACACAGCTTTTTTGGAACAGGTGGTACCACATCTCTACAGAACTCTCATGCTAGCCCAATAAATAGTAAAGTATCACTCTGTACCAAAGACGGTTAGTGAAATAACTAAACACAAAAGTGGCCAGTTATCTTTTGTGTCAAACGTATGATGTATTTCCATTCCAAGCAAAATTCCCCCCACTCCATCTTAAAAATCAATATTTTGTGGTTGTTGTTGATGGAGCCTGTTAATAAACCTCTTCATCTTTTTTAGAAGTCGTTCTATCGGTGCAGCAGCCTGGAAGGAAGTGTGTATCTTCCTCACCAACGTTCTCCAGAACCATCCGGCTAAAACGGTGTGCGTTACATAGAAATACAGGCGCTGGATGGGTCAAAAATGTTGCCCTTCTTATTTTGTGTCTGTTACTATTTTGGACTGAATAAATTGACTTTTCATTTATGGCCGAGTGCTGAGGCCTCCTATTTTGCTACAAATATATTATTGGAATAGTGAGGTGATCTTAGTCCGTCCCCACGATAAGGAAGCAGTTTCATTATGCTTTTGCTTTGCTTGCTTTTTGAGTTCCCCTCATATATATCCCTTTCGGCACTGGGATCCAACTTTAACCCGACCGAAGAGCTGGAGGAGGAAGAGAGCTGGGCCCCCCTCTCCTCCAGCTACCCCCAATGGTCAGGCAGAATTGGATCCAGGTGCCGACAGGAGGAGGGAGAGGAGGAAGCGTGGGGACCCCAGACCGGCAGGACCGCTTCTCACCAAGGTGTGGTTTCTCCCCCCACCCCACTTTGAAAGGGGTCTTACCTGTTTTGGAGCGAGTCGCCACTTGTAGCATCGCGTTGCCATAGTGACCGACAGCCTATGATGACATGTTGCAGAGCCAATATGTCGTCAAATGCCACCGCGACGCTGCCGGAGGAGGGCTGCTCTTCAAGGTAAGTGCCCTTAACTTTTTTCACAGGGGGGGTACCGCTGCCAGCGCTTTGCCTTGGGCCCCACAAAGCCTAAGGCCGTCGCTGAGTCGCTCACCAGGTGCCATTTTGCTACTCATCCAGTTTAACATGGATCTCTATAAGCTTATGCCTGCCGTATTACACAGCTTGTCAGCACAGCCTGGGTTAGGAATATAAAAAGGCTGCAGATCTGCAGCATACCGGTGTCTCCCTGTCCTCTCTAACAGCCAGATCAGGAGACAACACATCAATCTAGCTCAGACTGATCCTACACTGGAGGTCGATAGGAATAATCCCACCTGCCACAATATAAATGATGTAACATGGCTACTAACACCTCTCTCATTAATCTGGGCCTTTCTTTCCATCACCACACTGATAAAATAAGCGTTAAAAAGGTGGTAAGAATCTGTTAAGCCTGAATGGCAGACAGAAAAGATGTATTTATTCAACGCGTGAGTAACTGAGCAACTGTGTGTAGGATATTTAAGAGGCAACCAATTCAGTATTCACTTACAAATGCGTGTATATATTATATTATATATATTATATATATATATATATATATATATTGTGACAGAAACCAGGGGATGGTAATAAATTCCGTATATAGGGCTCCCAGGATACTAGACAGTTTCTATCCTGTTTGGCCTGGGAGTGCAGCCTTATAATACATACACTCCATCCCACAGTTTGGCAAGCGCTGGAACTGAGGGATGAGAGATCCAGACCAGAGTTTGTCTGCTGCCTGATTTCTGTCACCTGTCATGCTAATTAGGAATCAGGTATGAAAGACTGATTTCCTGTTTGCTCTGGTCTCCCCACAAGAGCCAGGAGGCTGGAAGGCTGCTGAACTACAGAGGGGAGAAGCCTCTTCCCCAAACAGGTTCAATCTTTCTGTTCATTTGTGTAAGACTGCAAAAGTACCGTGTTTTGATGTTGGAAGTGGAAAAGCCACTTCCAACCCTGAGTCAGGGATATCTAAGTTAAGTTATCGCTCAGGTGAGCAGCTTTTGTTTTGATCTGTTTTCTGTTGTATGCACTGTGGCAGTCTCAGTGCCTGGGACTGAATAAACCAGGCATAGCCTGTTTAAAGGAACAGTACGTGACGCCTAATCATTTAACCTACCCTAAAAGACCGTGTTCTAAACAGTCCCGGACAAACGACGGAGCCCCGGAGTAAGCCGTTTGTCACATATGGTGGAGAATGCGGGCAGAACACTAGGGGGTCTGCGGGTTGAAGAACTTTGAAAAAAAAAAAAAAGTTTTTTCATCCTCTGCAAACAAGATGGAAGACGTGGTGGGTGCGCTGGTACGCAATGTCGCTGCCCAGAAAGACGCGAATGAAACCCAGCAACAGCTGTTAATAGCCCAGCAAGAAACTAATGCAAACCAGCAGCAGACGAATGCAGCCCATCAACAGCTGCTAATAGCCCAGCAAGAGATTAATGCCAACCAGCAACAGGCGAATGCCAACCAGCAACAGGCGAATGCAAACCAGCAACAGACGAATGAAGCCCTGCAAAACGCGAATGCAAACCAGCAAGAGACAAACCGCTTGCTGAGAGAGGAGCAACAGCGGTTCGCTCAGGGCTTACAGCAGGAACTCGAGATCCTGAGGGGGACTATCAGTAACCTTCCACTGGCAGCGGCAGCCCCAGTACCGAAAATGACCAGGGCAAGCCACTACCTTCAGAAGATGGGACCCTCGGATGATGTGGAAGCCTATCTTCTCACGTTTGAACGCACGGCACAGAGAGAGGGATGGCCAGAAGCTGAGTGGGCTGGTCTAATCGCACCCTTCCTAAGCGGCGAACCCCAGAAGGCTTACTTTGATCTAGAGCCAGCCGAAGCTAACGTCTATGCAAAATTGAAGTTCGAGATCCTCGCCCGCCTCGGCGTAACCACGGCTGTTCGCGCCCAAAGGTTTCACGCATGGTCCTTCACGATGGATAAAGCCAGACGAAGCCAGATGTATGACCTCATCCACCTCGCCCGGAAGTGGCTACAACCCGAGATCAACTCAGCCAGCCACATCGTGGAACGGTTGGTCATGGACCAGTTCTTGAGGAAACTTCCCTCTGCCTTACGCCGTTGGGTCAGTCGGAGTGACCCCCACAATGCGGATGAGCTTGTGGCCCTCGTAGAAAGGTACAATGCAGCAGAAGAGCACCCGCAACCCACAGTCGTGGAGCAACCCCACTACCCGAGGTTCCAGGACTCTTCCAGAGACGGTAAAAGGGTACCGGGGTTAAGGGGCGCTGAAGAGCGGCGACCACCTTCACGCAGCACCAGCAACAGTGGTTCGCACACTAAGGGCAATAGCCAACATGGGGAGCCGGGAAAAGGCTCTAAGTGGGACACAGACTATGTACCTAAATGTGTAAATTGTCATGAGAGGGGCCACACAGCAAAAATCTGCCCACTAAATGATGATCCCATGCAATGCAACAGCGTGGAACCTTATTCGCTGTTGTCCCAATGTATGGGCCCTAGCCCAGAGGACCCCTTGAATAACCATCTGTGGGCATTTGTAAAGGTTAATGGTAAGAGGGTTCGGGCACTTCTTGACTCTGGGAGCATGGTCACACTAGTGTCCGAATACCTCTTGCCCATTAAGAAGAAACAGGGAAACAGTTCACAAAGAGTGGCAATTTGTTGTATACATGGGGATAATCATGAATATTCCACTGTTGATGTTTTTTTTGAAACAGAGTTTGGTTCTTTAGATTTCAAGGTGGGTATTGTACCCAAACTGGCACATGATGTGTTAATAGGGACCGACTTTCCCCATTTTCTAAAAATGTGGTCCCCCGCTCAGAATAGCGCCCAGAGTTCAATAGCGGACCATAATGAAGTATTAGAAGAAACAAATCCTTTCCCTTTTTCAGAAATGGAGGTTGACGAGGGCCCAAATAAGAAGGGGGAAAAGGAGGAGTGCTGTAAAATTCCCTTCCCCATCACTACTTTGGTAGGGAATACCCCAAATCAAGATGTTGAGCAGACACTTACCACCCCAGAACCGGATAAGACCCTCGCTGACATAGAGGTCAGTCCTGGGAGTTTTAAGAAGGCCCAGTGGGAGGACCCCACATTAGTGGTAGCAAGGGGAAATATACGGGACCAGAATAGTACTCCTGGCCAACCAGATAGGTCACTTGCTTACCCCTACTTCGAGGTAGAGAACGACCTAGTATATCGGGTTGATAAAAGGAAATCAGTTACAACTAAACAATTGTTGGTACCACGGACATTCCGTAACGTAGTATTACACCTCGCACATAGTCATCCATTGGGGGGACACCTACGGGTGGAAAAGACAAAAGAAAAGGTTCTCCGAAGCTTCTATTGACCTGGGGTTCTGGCAGAAATTACGAATTATTGTTCCTCATGCCCAGAATGTTAGATCACCGCCCCGTTCAAGGCGTACCGCAGCCCATTGGTACCCCTTCCCATAATAGAGGTACCATTTGACCGGATTGCTATGGATCTAGTAGGACCCCTAATAAAGTCTGCTAGGGGACATCAGCATATATTGGTAATATTAGATTATGCCACCCGATATCCGGAGGCAGTTCCCCTACGTAGCACCTCAGCTAAAAACATAGCAAAAGAGTTAGTAGTTCTGTTTTCCCGGGTCGGGATTCCTAAAGAGATTCTATCTGACCAGGGAACACCATTTATGTCCCAAGTAACGAAAGAGCTATGTAAACTCCTAAAAATCAAGCATCTCAGAACCTCAGTCTATCATCCACAAACAGATGGTTTAGTGGAAAGGTTCAATAAAACCTTAAAGAGCATGTTACGGCGGGCGGTTGATAAAGATGGGAAAAACTGGGATTGTTTGTTACCGTACCTGTTATTTGCCATTAGGGAAGTTCCCCAATCATCCACTGGCTTCTCCCCGTTTGAACTATTGTATGGCCGACACCCAAGGGGCTTACTGGATATAGCCAAAGAGACTTGGGAACACGAGGTTACCCCTTACAGAAGTGTAATAGAGCATGTTGCCCAGATGCAGGACCGCATTGCTGCAGTCCTACCGATAGTGAGGGAACACATGGAGAAAGCTCAAGAAGCACAGAGGAATACATATAATAAGGGTGCTAGGGTCAGAATTTTTTCTCCAGGTGATAGGGTACTAGTTCTGGTTCCCACCGTGGAGAGTAAATTCCTTGCTAAATGGCATGGGCCATATGAGGTCTTGGAAAGAGTGGGAGAAGTAAATTATAAGGTAAGACAGCCAGGTAGGAGGAAACCTGAGCAAATTTACCATATAAACCTACTCAAGCCCTGGAAAGATAGAGAAGTCTTGTTAACCCTAGTACCCCCAGGTCCGTCAGAGAATCAAGAAACTGACCCAGAGGTTAGCATAGCTGAAACCCTGTCTGTTCATCAGAAACGAGAGGTTCAGAATTTAGTGAAAAGAAACAAAGAAATCTTCTCTATACGGCCAGGTAGAACTAGCGTAATTGAACATGACCTAGTCTCTGAACCGGGGGTCCGAGTTAACCTTAAACCGTACCGAATCCCAGAGGCCAAAAGAAAGGCTATAAGTTTAGAGGTTAAAAAAATGCTAAAACTAGGTGTAATTGAGGAATCCCAAAGTGGGTGGAACAGCCCTATAGTCTTAGTCCCAAAGCCAGATGGTACAACAAGGTTTTGTAATGACTACCGGAAACTAAACGCGGTGTCAAAATTTGATACTTATCCTATGCCCAGGGTAGATGAACTTGTAGAGAGACTGGGCAAAGCCCGATATCTCACAACCCTAGACCTAACAAAAGGGTACTGGCAGGTTCCCCTCACAGAAAGGGCAAAAGAAAAGACAGCCTTCTCAACCCCAGACGGCCTCTTTCAGTATAAGGTGTTGCCTTTTGGCTTACATGGAGCTCCCGCCACATTCCAAAGAATGATGGATAAAATTTTAAAACCACATGCTCGGTATGCTGCCGCCTACCTGGATGATGTGGTAATCCATAGTGAAGATTGGCAATCCCACCTTCCAAAGGTCCAAGCTGTGCTTGACGCAGTCCGGTCTGCTGGACTAACTGCTAACCCCGCTAAATGCACTATTGGTCTGGAGGAGGCCAAGTATCTGGGATATTCTATTGGCAGAGGTTTACTCAAACCCCAAACACTCAAAGTGGAGGCGATACAAAATTGGCCAAGGCCAGTTACAAAAAAACAAGTAAGGACCTTTTTGGGGTTAATTGGGTACTATAGAAGGTTTATTCCCAATTTTGCAACTAAGGCAACCCCACTAACTGACCTCACAAAAGCAAGAGGACCGCTAATGGTAAAGTGGTCCCCCGAAACCGAACAGGCCTTTAGAAGCCTGAAAGAAGCTCTCTGTGCCCAACCAGTGTTGGTCACACCTGACTTCTCCAAAGAGTTCGTAGTCCAAACCGACGCATCTGAGGTAGGGCTGGGGGCGGTACTCTCCCAGGAGTCTCAAGGTGAGGAGCACCCCATCCTTTATTTAAGTAGGAAACTAAATCCCCAGGAGAAAAATTACTCCATAGTAGAGAAAGAGTGTCTCGCAATAAAGTGGGCTGTAGAGACGCTCAAATACTACCTGTTGGGGAGAAAATTCCGGTTGGTCACAGATCATGCACCCCTTACCTGGATGTGTCAAAACAGGGAAAAGAATGCTAGAGTGACCAGGTGGTTCCTAAGCCTACAACCCTTTAAATTTTCTGTGGAACACAGGTCAGGGCACAAACATGGCAATGCTGACGGGTTGTCAAGGATGCACTCCCTAATATCCATGGTCGCTCATCCCTCGAGGTCTGAGCTGGGGGGGAGGATATGTGACAGAAACCAGGGGATGGTAATAAATTCCGTATATAGGGCTCCCAGGATACTAGACAGTTTCTATCCTGTTTGGCCTGGGAGTGCAGCCTTATAATACATACACTCCATCCCACAGTTTGGCAAGCGCTGGAACTGAGGGATGAGAGATCCAGACCAGAGTTTGTCTGCTGCCTGATTTCTGTCACCTGTCATGCTAATTAGGAATCAGGTATGAAAGACTGATTTCCTGTTTGCTCTGGTCTCCCCACAAGAGCCAGGAGGCTGGAAGGCTGCTGAACTACAGAGGGGAGAAGCCTCTTCCCCAAACAGGTTCAATCTTTCTGTTCATTTGTGTAAGACTGCAAAAGTACCGTGTTTTGATGTTGGAAGTGGAAAAGCCACTTCCAACCCTGAGTCAGGGATATCTAAGTTAAGTTATCGCTCAGGTGAGCAGCTTTTGTTTTGATCTGTTTTCTGTTGTATGCACTGTGGCAGTCTCAGTGCCTGGGACTGAATAAACCAGGCATAGCCTGTTTAAAGGAACAGTACGTGACGCCTCATCATTTAACCTACCCTAAAAGACCGTGTTCTAAACAGTCCCGGACAAACGACGGAGCCCCGGAGTAAGCCGTTTGTCACAATATATATATATATATACACACACAGTGGTCGACAAATCACCAAAAAATCTACTCGCCACCTAGTACCACACGTGTGCTGCTTGGGCCAATAGGAGCTTGCCACGATGTTAAATCCACTCGCCCGGGGCATGCAAATGAATAGGTTTGTCGAACACTGTATGTATGTATGTATGTATGTATGTATGTATGTATATATAGATATATATATATAGACAGTGGTTGACAAATCACCAAAAAATCTACTCGCCACACAAAAAAATCTACTCGCCACCTAGTACCAAACGTGTGCTGCTTGGGCCAATATTTACTCGCCCGGGGGTTAAATCCACTCGCCCGGGGCGAGCAAATGTATAGGTTTGTCGAACACTGTATATATATATCTATATATATATATATATAGATATATATATATATCTATCTATATCTATATATGTATATATATCTATCAATGAGTCCCTGTCTCGAAAAGCTTATGCCCTAATTTTGGTGCCCGAGACAGTCGAGGTGAATTTTCCAGTAGTTCCCACCTTTTTTTTTTTTTTTCTTTAACACGGTGCGCCCCATGCTAGAAAATATTTGTTCCGTGAACCCCTAATTAAAACATATTTTTGCTTGCTCTTCAGACGATTGCTAATGAAACGGTGTGAGCAATCCCAAGCAGGATAGTGTCCTGAGCTTCCAAAAGTCACACCCCACAAAGCCTTGCTGCAATGGACAGCTATACCACCAACATTAATGTGCAGTTTGACGCCTTACTAAGTGCGTAGTTCCCCTATGGGCTTAGGAACTCACTATACTGCCTAATATCTGCCATTACATTTTATTTTTTCCACGACTCTTCGTGAACCCCTAGCGGTTCCTGAACTCCACGTTGGGAATCACTGCCCTAAGTCACAAGAAGAGCCGACACAGATATGGACCCAAGCTCACTCGTGTCAGAGGCAGGTTTCTGCCCACTAAGCTACTTTCAGCCTGAAATCGATCATGTAAAATACTGTGTTTTCATAATCTAAAATACAGGCATACCCCGCATTAACGTACGCAATGGGACCGGAGCATGTATGTAAAGCGAAAATGTACTTAAAGTGAAGCACTACCTTTTTCCACTTATCGATGCATGTACTGTACTGCAAACGTCATATATGTGCATAACTGATGTAAATAACGCATTTGTAACAGGCTCTATAGTCTCCCCGCTTGCGCACAGCTTCGGTACAGGTAGGGAGCCGGTATTGCTGTTCAGAACGTGCTGACAGGCGCATGCGTGAGCTGCCGTTTGCCTATTGGGCGATATGTACTTACTCGCGAGTGTACTTAAAGTGAGTGTACTTAAAGCGGGGTATGCCTGTATGTCAACTAACTACAAATGCAACTTATAGTATGTATTTATTATACCTATGGAAAGTATTTGTTTAGCATTAGGGAAAGCTATTCTGACCATATCTATATAATATTTATGCTTACAAAGTACCAAGTTCTTAAATAAATCAATTATTTTTAAATAGCAAGTTGAATCATTAGTCTGCCAACTCTGGGGTTGTACATTAACAAAACGAAGTTAGGTACTCTGTATCCTTAGTACCATCAACCACTGCCCACAGCTCTGCATAATGTTTGTATTGCTCTGCAGCATGGAACACAGCACACTGGCAGACAGACATAAGAACAGAAGTTAAATAATTCAAATAGGTGCACTTCTAAGGCACTACTGCCAGCTTGGTGAAGCCACTTACAGAAGTAATGCAACAACGTATTCAATCTCATCTCAGGTTGGCAGCCCCGAGCACATTTTATTTATGGTGAAGGATTTAGCCTCGAGGTGCAGCTCTAACAAACACTTTTGTTGTTGCAAAGCAAATACGATATGTTCCTATGTTCAGTCATCCAGGAAAGAGATGAAGCGGACATGGGCCTAGTACTGCTGAAAACTCCATAGTTGTCAACTTAATTTTGAAAAATCTTGATCTACTAAAACGATATAGATATCGATATAGATATCCCCTACTGGGGCTATTAGTTTACCTAAAGTGTTAACTTATGAGTTGGTGCAGAATGACTCTGCAAAATGTAAGCCCTGACCATGTATTCAGGGAGATTGAAACATCACTAGGGGATATATATAGTGGAGTGAAGGTTCTGGAACGCAGGTTCCTGGGGGATGAAGACAGATGAGCCTCACTGTGCATAGTTAATATAGAGTTGTAAGTGAAGTCCCTTTGTTTTGATAGAGAATTTGCCCCTTCTTAGAGATAGAGCCATGATACAGGGTGAGTCTATTTCCCAGACGAAAAAGTGAGAAAGAGCCATGTACTCAAAATTAAGTCCCTCAAACAGGGGCTTCCTGAGTAGATGATGGGAGCTGCTTTATCAACAGGTCCATAAGCTCACCTACATATGATAGATAGGGACAAGGAAGGTCATGCACAAGGTGACGGTTCCCGAGAGAGGGTGCACCCCCACCACAGGGTCCCAGTGGGAGTAGGAGAACCCCTTCGCTAAGGGATTCCAAGATAGCACCATAGTATTGGTAACAATAAAAGAGCTTCTTTGGGGATGCTACACAGGCGCCCAAAGAAGTAGTCTGTATAATGCCAAATGAGAAAATGCTGCACACCAAAAACAAACAAGTAATCTGTAAAATTATACCAATATCGGTGCTTCTGGTTCCACTGACAGCCTGCCAGTAATCCAGAGTGAATCCAAAGAAGAGAAGATGAATCAGAGCACTACGGGTTTTCTTCATGGAATTTATTGTGCCAAAGAGAAACACAAAGTTTTGTCCTGTAGCTGTCCACTTTCACTTGATACAGGCCGAAACGTTTCTATTTGGCACAATACATTTTGCATGAAGAAAACCAGTAGTGCTCCGATTCATGTTTTCTACTTTGAATTATCTGTAGCCTACACACATGCCCTGTCCCCCCCCTGCCTAGCTCCTCTCCAAAGTGTGCTGAGAACATGACTTATGATGGACATGGCAGCAGCCTATAACAATGGACGGTGGCAAGGAGGGAGTAAGGGATAGGAGCCTTTAAGAGGACTGGGCAGGGCACGTGGGGACAGAGCGGCTGCACCTGGAGGGATCTCAGGGCCGACCGGTGCCGACCAGGTCTTGAGCTACGCCTTGAGCCGCACAACTCGATAGCCACTGGCTGAAGGGATTTCAGGCCAACACAGATTGAGGCAGGGTCGGATAGTCACAGAAGGAGACCCTGACCCACACATACGGCGCAGCGTTTTGTAGGGGGAGTGTTTTTACGTATTGTACATGTATTGAATGATCATCCAGTTGAGGAGCATATGGTTTATCTGGGTCTACTATAAATATCTGTGCATTTGAGACAGCGTGGTGGCTTGTTCCTTTTGTCTGAGCTACAGCCACGTGTGACGTAACACAACGAAGGAAAACCCGGGCCCCCACCTTAGCAGTAGGTGTCAGTCTAAGGGAAATAGAGCGATGACATAAATAAAGCATATATCTTTGAAAGAGCAAAGATCCTGGCGGCAAATCTTGTAACATCGCTGCTTACACACGCCCAGCTTGCAGGAAGTCCATCACCCTGGGAAGGTATGAAAAGAAACGGAGCACCACTGTGCCTACAAAACACGATGTAGCACTTTTGAGCCAGGTAAGGAGGGATCACATACACACATACACAATCTGGAACCATGCCATTGCATAGCTTTGGTTGAATTCATGTCTCAGTGGGGAAGTAGAGAATGCCAATGCATAACTGTCCTTCATTCTCTACAAAATTGGAGTTAAAAAAAATTTTTTTTTAATGATGCTTGCTGTTTTTTCCCCTTACATAAATTGGCTGCCAACAACTTCCAATGAAGAAAAAAAGAAAAAGCAGCGCACAGCCAGTGGAGTAGGATCCAAAACAAGAAAACTTTATTGAAACATAATTTTTAAAAAAAGGAGGTACACAGTTCTCCTACGCGTTTCGTACACTTCTTAATCCTTGATAAAGTACAGAAAACATTCTCCTCCCCCCCCCTCGAGTGCACGCACATATATAAAAGGAATCATATCATAGGATCTAACATCCTGAGCACCCTGACACTCTTTTTACTATTGCCAACAACTTCCTAGCCTGAACCAATATCAATATGACCCATATTTACCGAGCAGTTCTTGTGGTTTAAGACACCATACAATCTATTGACGCTATTGGGCTGTAAGGGGTCTTCCAAAGCGTAGTAAATATGGCCCAAGATCATTAAATTAAACTCCGTGCTTGCAACGCATTTGTATTCTAATTGACATTGTAGTGCATATGTATTTCACTGAACACATCCACACAGAGAAGCATATTAGTGGGAAAAGACTACACCTAGAAACACACATGGTCATTCGCAAATCTATTCCACTGGACACTTCCATTGTATTGATTAGCTCAGGGGTGCGCAAACTGGGGGGCATGGGATTTTCTATGGGGGGGGGGCGGCGGTTGAAGAGGCCCCGCACTTTTCCCCCAGGCATGTAAATTAAATGCCAGGGGAGGCGTGAGACTTCTGCAATTTCCCTTACCTGCTCTCATTCATCTCTTCGCCATGACACGCAGCATCATTTCAACTGAGAGCAGGTAACAAGGGGGGGCGCAGGCAAGGGGGAGTGCAGATGGAGGGGGGGAGGGGCGCAAACTGAAAAGTTTGCACACCCCTGGATTAGCTCACCTGCTGGCAGTCATGTGAAACTCGCAAACAAACCAATGCTAAAAACGTTGCGATCTCCAGAACTGAGGTTTTTACGCAAACGATCAGGAAACCCCCTTTTTGTCAACCAGTACGGACAAAATAAATTAATAAACATAAATTGTGCACACAGCTGCTGCCTTAAGCACCTCACAGCAAGGGTTAAATGTTCTGTGATTCACAAACATGTTGCTAATTGAAATGCTGGCGAAAACATTCTGAGTTCCAATGTGTGTTCTCAGAGTAAACATGCCTTGTAAGCATTTCCACTTCCCGAAGTGAAGCATCTGTTAACTATACAGGTCACTAGCTACTGTACTCAGAAGTTAATGGCTTTACTACATGAGTCAGATATGATTTAAACACATATTAAAAACATATAGATGTCTAAAGATGTACCCAGCCCTCCACAAAAACAAAAAGTTAAAAAAAATAAAAATAAAGGAAAAGAAAATACTGTAGTATGAAGTTGAACGATATTTTATATGTAGGGCGACCTCGACATCTTGACTAGCGAGTAATACATATTATTAATATTAATAATAATAACAACATATTATTAATACATATTAGTCCCACAAAGATGCACTCCAAGCGACACGTTTTTGTTGTTTTAAATAAGTTTGAAGCAGGGGGTCTCCGGAGCTGAACAGCATCGATTACAGCTTCGGGGACTCCCTTGTTTCCCGAGATAATTAACTCGGAGCAGGTGCCGATAGCAACTCTGGCTGAGCTAGTTGGATATATCGAAAAGGCATCTTAAATGTCACGTGGGCCAATAGGAAGCTGTGATGTTATCCCTGGTCTTCCAATTGGCCTATGTGATGCGGCAGCTTTAAAACAGCAGAGAGATACCGGCACCCCCTACGGGGATAAGTATCTCGGGAAGCAGGGGGTCCCCCAGAGCTGAAATTAACTCCAGAGACCCCTGCGTCACACCTATTTTTTTTTAATGTATTTGTTAAACACGTCGCTTGGACTGCCCCTTTAAGGCTGGGATTATGGTTCTGGCATCGCTGCGTGCGCGCACCCGGCAAGCACTCTGCTGTATTTTCTTATGGGAGCTACCTCGGCGCCTGTGCGCCTAAAGGCGGAGAGGTGCGATGACGCGGCTACATTTTGAAAATACAACACATTTTGTATTTCTCACGCGGCCCCGCAGGGACCATAATCCCAGCCTTAGAGTTGTAGATGATCTTCTGAGACATGGTAGTCTGACCGACAGTCTCTTTTCAGCCATATGTCTATAGCAGGAGTGGCTAACTCCAGTCCTCAAAGGCCACTAATAGGTCAGGTTTTAAGGATACCACTGCTTCAGCACAGGTGGCTCGCTTGATCCACCTGTGCTGAAGCAGGGGTACCCTTAAAACCTGATCAGTACGTGGCCCTTGACGACTGGAGTTGGCCACTCCTCATCTATAGAATCTAAAAATCAAGCTTAGTCTGGTTATTATCACACATTGTGCAATAGGCTCTAATAGCCCTGAACAAACATCTTCATACAGAGACATCAAATGTATGAAAACAATAATAACATTAATAATACTTAAGGGAGAAGTGCAATTCCCGAGGCAGCTCAGGTAGAATGAACACAATATGTACAATAGGAAAGAGAGTGAAAGTCTAAATCCTGCGTGATTCATGGTCACCTTCTCTGTCCAAGGTATATAAATAGCAAAGCTGCTGCCGTATGACAGAAGCCAAAGGCTAAAATGAGTACTGCAGGTACACTCTGGCTCTGCTGCAATACAAAGCCTTTTGTTTTGGGCTGTATACAAAGCAGGTTTTGCACAATGAGATTCTCTGCTTCTGGTATTCTGTTGAAATAAGTCCACAGAGAACTATATTATATATAGTAAGTATAATATATTGTAATGTATTAAGACTTAGTGCTGTTGAAATATGGTTTTGGTTATGGCTAAGAAGAATTTGCATGCTATTGAGGTACAGGGTTGCATGAATAAACACAAGTTATAGCTTGTGTGACCTTTTAGTCCAGGGGTGGCCAACTCCAGTCCTCAAGGATCACCAACAGGCCAGGTTTTAAGGATATCCCTGTTTCAGCACAGGTGGCTTAATCATTATGCGCGCTCTCTCTCTCTCTCTGCATACAATTTAATAACCATGTGCTTTGTGCATATTTGGACAAGACTCCTGCTGTGCCGCTACTTTGAATGTTTGTCCTGTGACTACCTGAATGCAGCGGATTACAGGACGCTGTACTAATTAGAGATTGCATGAGGAGAGAAAATGGGGTGTATTATATATAACTATATCATATAGAGCTTTTCTCCCAATGGGACCTAGATGTATTATAACATACATATATGTATCAAATTATAAATTTATATTATTAATAGAGTATGTGTGTGTATATATATACAGTGTTCGACAAACCTATACATTTGCACGCCCCGGGCGAGTGGATTTAACATCGTGGCGAGCTCCTATTGGCCCAAGCAGCACACGTGTGGCAAGTAGATTTTTTTGTTCGGCGAGTAGATTTTTTGGTGATTTGTCGACCACTATATATATATATATATATATATATATATATATATATATATATATATATATATATATATATATATATATATATATATATATATATATATATATATCTCTGAATCATAATCATCAGCCCTTGTCAACCCACTGCTGGATGAAGCCTCCCAATGATCTTCCAGGTGCTGCAGTTGCAGCCTCTCCTTCACGTTGCTCCAACATATGTTCTGATGTTATCCTCCCATTGTACTTTTGGTCGTCGTCGTCTTGGTCTTTTAATTTCTCTTCGAATCCAGTCGAATACCATCTTTGTCCAATGATCATTTCTTCTTCCGATACGTCCGGCCCACCGCCATTTTAATTTCTTCACCCATGTGATGATGTCACAGACTTTTGTTTGGTTTCCAACCCATTTATTCTGTTTCCTGTCTCTTTGGGTAATACCCAGCATGCATCTCTCCATACTTCTTTGCATTGTCAGAAGCCTCTGAATTATCTTCAGATATTTTGTCACTATGGCAGACCCCACCTGTATTTTCTTACAAACTACTGAAAATTCTCTAGTTCAGGGGTGCGCAAACTGGGGGGCGCGGCAGTTATAGAGGTCCCACACTCTCCCCCCAGGCATTTAAATTAAATGCGCGAGGCCTCTATAACACACTTCCCTTCCAGTGTCGCGTTGTTATGGTAACCTGGCATCAAATGACGCCGCAACGTCACGTTACCATGGCTGTGCGACGTCACATGACCCTGCGGATCATTTGATGCTGGGCCGAGCAGGAGGGGGGGAAGGGGACGCGAGGCGCCAACGGGAGCAGGCAGGGGTGCGCACAGGGAAACGTTTGCGCACCCCTGCTCTAGTTGTTCTCTGCAAATATCATTTTATTTATAAAAAAATGTTTACACTGGGAATATAAAATGGTTGTTGACAATTACACAATTAAGCAAGTAGAGTTAGGGTTGCCAGGTGTCCAGTATTGAACCTGTGTCCTGTATTTGGATACTATTCAGTAAAGAAATGAGGTAATACTGGACATGTATGTGTATGGTATTACCTCTCTAGACATAGTGACCTCACTGGCTTGGATGGGCCGCGGGATTTCCAAGAGCAGTGAGAGAGCAGGGCTGTTGCTATGGTGCTGGGCAGCTTCCTCCATCCTGACTGGCTGCTTTACCCAGCAGCATCGAATCAGGACGTGGTGTCAGGAGCTGGGGGGTGGGGCTAAGAAGGAGGAAACAGCATGGAGCGCAGAGAGGTGAAGGGTGTGTGTGTGTTGAGCGCGTCACAGCTTTCACCATTATTGTCATGGGAGAGGGGGATTGGCCCGGTATTAAAGGTGTTACACCCCATTTGGCCACCCCCTGCTCTCACTTGGGGAGCAAGGGGTTAACTGGACTGCGGTCCAGTAATGTGTTTTTCCCCTGCTTCAGCAATCAAATGTATATTCCCCTGTAAATGTGTATTGTTCTCATCCCAGTGTTTGCACCAACACATACACTGGGGTTGATGCGGGAGGGAAGGGGTTAATGTTAATTCAGTGGTTATAGCCCTTTGTTCCCTTTTCCCGCCTTTTCAGGATCCATTTTGCAGCCTCCCATAGGTCGCCACTGCAGCTCCATGCATTCCAATGGCAGATCTGGCGGTTTTGGGCCTGTTTCCAGCGAAGACCAGCAGGTGGCGTCCGAGAGGAGGAGCGGCGGTTTCCCATTGTAAGTCAATTGGGCCATTGACTTCAATGGGGATTCCTCAACGCCGACCTCCAGGAACAGGTTGGCAGCCATCCAAACCGCAGACCGCAAGAGCGGATACAATGTCTTTAAAAAGAGCTTTTATCACTGAGTTCAAGTTCACCTACAATTGGCGTGGGAACCTTAGGTTCTAGGGCACCCAGACATAAAATTATTGTTGCCCCTCACCCCTAGGAACCCCCACACACGATCACCACCGGGTCCGAGAATGAGGGACCCCCCGTAAAGGGTCGAGCTCAGCAAGAGGGTCGCGCCATTGACTAATGGCAGAGCGGAGGTCCCATTGAATCCAATGGCGGCGCTCGCCCATGCATTTCCTATGGCAGCGCCGGCCATTGATTTCAATGGGGGAAAAGCCGCGTGGCGTAAAAACGGCTAAGTCCAAAACGGTAAAATGTGTAAGTCCATATCTCCGGTTCTGTGAGGACCAGAGGGCTGGGATTTGGGTCGCATGTAGTCACTGCTCCGGCATGACTGCATGGCCATTTCCAGCCCTCTCCGAACAACCAGACGGAGTATGGGCAAATGTAAAGAACTGTGATTTTCCCCATAGACTTCAATGGTGGAGTTGCTCCATTGAAAGCCCATAGCGGCGGAGCCCATTGATTTCAATGGGAAAAGAGTGAAAAGCAGAGATTCATTTTTGAAGCGGAGAATCCTGTATTAAAGTAATAAGAGTTTTAAACTGTTTTTGTGTATCTCCGGTTCTGGGGGTCGCAGTGAGCGGAAACTTGGCCACCATGGAGAGTCACCTCCGGCATGAGGGACTGACCCGTTTCAGCCCACTGGGCCCAACAGAACGGATTCTTTTAATATGTGAAGGTATTAAAGTATGAATTGTATTTTGGGTCTGGTATAAAAACTCTGAGCCCATATGTTATGTTAATGCTCAGGATGGGAGACAAATGGTCGATCATAAACTCCTGATAAAAGACTCCCCCACCCTGCTTGTGTATGCGAACACAATGGAATGCAGGACATGGGTACTTGATATTAAGTGTTGTACTTCACACCTTGGACAAAGGGTATCCTGGCAAAGCCAGACTTGAGGACGCCAGTCTTGTGGGAGGGGGTCTGAGAAATTAAGCCCTTGATTAGAATAATATCCACCCAGTGGGCGGGTATTAAGGTGCCCCTCAGGTGAGGTGGCAAGGAGAGATTGGGTGCAGGTAATTGTTCTCCAATGGCCTGCACTCAATAATAAAGTATAGGATTAGAATTACATATAAACCAGTGTCCATCCTATACTCTGTGTGCTTCGTGTTCTTCGTGACTTTGTGTATTTTCGTGATTGCTGCATGAATTGATAATCGTGTAACCTGATTACTTCATCATTCCAACCCTAAGTAAGTGTATATTTTGCCTGTTATTTGTATATCTTGTGTGTTCACCTTCTTTAAGGAATAAACTGTATTTATTATAACTAAGTCGTGTTCAATTCAACCCAGAGATATATTTTGGTGTGCATTATTATAACCTCTCACAAGTTACCGTGACAATTATGTACAGTATTTTTGGAGAAGCCGCCTGGCAACCCTAGTTACCATAGCAATACCTAAATCAATAATAAAAACGGAGCAAACAAGAAACTTATAGTAGCTTATAAACACGGCAAAGATTCAGATAAAAAAGGAGAAAACAGCCTATTACAACAGCAACTTTGTGAATGTTATTAGTTTAATTTATTTATTTTTTGCTTTCAATTAATACCAAAAGGCCTTTTCATCGCCCGTTACCATTATTGCATCCAAATACTGCACTCCAATGTTTCTCAATGTGAAAGTTGAGGAGAGTAGATTGAAAGCACGGGTTATCATGAGATATATGAATTTTCTGCATCTAAGAAACTACCAGAAGTTTAACCTCATTAAGGCGGCGTCCATGCAGCCAAAGTCTGCGCGCAGCGCGATCACATTGCCTTAAGGCATTGATCACGCCCATAGTCAGCGCGACGGGCAGGTCACGTGAGCGGTTCGCCCAATGAGGGTGAACCAGCTCTGTGACGTCGGAGACACACCCTTAGACACGCCCACCATGGCGCATCTATCATGTACAGAAAACGCACCTGCTTCACACGGATGACGTCGTGGACGCGCACGCCTCCGCGTGGTCGAACGCTGTATGGACCCAGCGTAAAGCAGCAGTTCAAGCTGCCATTTTTATTTATTTTATTTTTTCCCCCCTTTAATATGTTCATCAATACAATCCACACAAGAAGAAGTAATTAGCTAAGTTGACGAACGATCAGCGAAGATTCGGTTCGGGGGTTCACTAAATGGCTGACAGTGCAGCAGAAGAGGACCAAAGATACAAAGTTCTGTGGGGAAGATCATGTGACCAGGCAGTCACTAGATACAATTGGTGCACTGCTAGAGAGAAGGCAGGGCTCAAAAAGGGGTGTGTCAGAGCCTGTTTCAGAAGAGGATGGGGATCCGACTTTGTAAATGGTTGCTATAGAAACAAAAAAGTGCTTGTTACTTTATAATACATTAAAAATGTCTTTTGGAGTGGTTTAGAAAAATGCTACAATTATTTTCTCATAGTACAGAACTGATTTATTAAAAAAAAAAAATAATAAAAAAAAAAACACATGTACAGTAAGATATAGCTTGATCTGCAGCGTAACTAGGTTTGTACATTTAATGCAAAAGTAGCCCAGGGTATCAAGGTCCCTATCCAATTTGTTGTCAAGTCATCTTCCCCATGCTTAAGAAGATTTAAGCTCCATTCAAATTAATGTAAATCTTCTTGAACAGGTAAACGGCGTCACAGCAAATTGGATAGGGTCCTTGGACGCCCAGAAGTAATTGAGAGAGAAAAGTCACATAACAGAATAGAAGACTCCTCTGTCCACACCAACATTAGGTTGAATATTTTTCCTGAATAAAGAAAAGATTAATCACAACCAGCTGTAAAAATGTGATAGTTATAAACATTAATTTTCCGAGAGAAGGAGGAAAACTTGGCAGCAATTTTTGGAGACCATAACAATTTTGCTATTGTCCAGTTGTAAATATTTGGAAGTTATCAGACATTCCAGTGTCGGAATGGACCGGCGTGTAAGTGTATCGCTCGAGTTATTTTTATAACAATTTGAAAACAGCTATTGCTTCGAGACACTAATTACTGCAAAACCTGAAGGCCCACAGAGGTTAAAAGAAAATCCCATACAAATGTTGACACTTGAAGAAAAGACCTACAGTCTGAGGCTTCAAAAGCACTTTATAACAATTATTTAATTCCTGTCTTGTATAGCGCGGACAGTGTATTCGGCACTGTACATGCAGTACATGTAGTGCAAAAAAGTACATTTTGCAGACACAAGTCCCTGCCCAGATGAGCTTACAATCTATGTTTTTGGTGCCTGAGGCTACTGGAGAGAACCGGTGAGTGGTTGCTGAAGGGGGACGGCGGGTGGCTGCTGGAGGGGGCCGGCGGGTGGCTGCTGGAGGGGGCCGGCGGGTGGCTGCTGGAGGGGACCGCATATATATGGGGGGGGCCGGCGGTCGGTCGGTCAGTGCAGTTGCCGCCAGGCCCGGCTCTCCCCCACCTGCAGGCTTCTGTCACGTGCCGATGTGTCTGATGCTGACTCGCTCAGGGAAGCAGAGACCAGCTAACCTCCGGCACGCGTCAGCATCAGAGGCCTTTGTGGGACAGACAGTGGAGGGTGAATCCTGCAGGTGGGGGAGAGCTGGGCCCGGTGGCAACTACTCTGACTGGTTGCCGGCCCCCCCGTAGCCACTAGGACGCTTGTTCCGGAGCCGCTTCTTCGGAGAGAGGTAATAAAGGATACATGCATTACCTCTCATTTTATACCGGATTGAGGTACAAAATACCGGGCTGTCCGATTCAAAACCAGACACCTGGCAACCCTAGCTACCAGGGATCACTTAATGGCCGTTTTTCAAGCTCCCTCGCCTTGCGGGCCAATAGGAAGCCATGACGTCATCGGTGCAGCTTCCTATTGGCCCATGTGACGTGGGAGCTTCAAAAAGCAGAGGGATACCGGAAACCCCTTTCAGTGGTAAATATCACTGGAAGCAGGGGCCCACCGGAGCCCAAATTTGGGATTCAGCTCCGGAGACCCCCTACAAAAAAAAAACAACAAAAAAAAGAGTCTTGGATTGTTCCTTTAAAATGTATGATAACCTGCAATTAATGTATAAATCTCCACTCCACTACTACTAGAACTGTGAACTACACATTAATACGAACAAAGAAGTGTTTGGGTTTCACACAGGTAATGTGACATCTAATTTAGGTCACATTGCATTTAATAAACTACAGTGCAGCAGAATACTACTCAGGGCATGGTTGAAAACAAGCATTAATACTGAATGTATATTTCCCCGGTAAAATATATTATAAATAAGTAACAAATGAAAATCTGAATTTAGCAATATACATTACTGATTATGGATAAATTGGATGTCTCATGTTATTTGTAAGTCAATATTGTAATCCATGGATTTATTGGGCGAATTACTCTTATGACAATAAATACTCCAGTATTCATTCCTTTTGGTTAATTGGATGTGCCTTTATTGATCTACATCTGCCTGATATAGTGGTATGTGATATTATATCTATACTATTTCAAATAATTCCTTCGTTTAATATTTTTTTTTTTTGTAAAAAAAAAGTCAGTCAACATGAAGATGTTAGATTGTTGGACATAATTATCAATATTTAGTTGTTATATTTTGTAAATAAGTGGCTAGTTAAATGGTATTATTTTATATATTCACAGTAGATTATTATTTATCATTATGTGATACGTTTGAATCTCAATACTGGCACTTTATTGTATAAGTAAATATTGGTGGTATTTGCCCGCAAAATATGCATTGGTATATTTATTTGACTGGGTATATTTGAGGCTTCTTCCACTCTGCACGAGTGCCTGCCACTCCTATCCACATGGAGGAACCTCAGCAAGTTTTTGGAGACTCTTCATTTGGTTTGCACGGTCTGGCACCCTGTTGAGTTTTATTTATATTGTATTTTGAGTTTACTTTATTCTGTTTTTTTCCCCTATTATTGATATGGACACTGGTGTCTGCACGCTGTGGTTACGAGTGACTTCACAGCGTTGATTCATGACGTGTGACGCCAAGATGTCGGCCGCCTTCAAATTAACAAAACACACAGAATTGAGCCACATTTGGGACTATGCCACAGCAATGTGACGTCAAGGTAAGGGAGGTGAGGGGGGGGGGGGGGCGCGAAGAGAGGGGAAGAGCCGGCAGGGGGCGCAGGGAAAAAAGATTGCGCTCCCCTGATCTATACGATCGATATATTGTATACATTTTTCTATATAAATAGCATTTCATATAATAAACAATATATGTAATTACTGGGGCTAATGGCAGCATCTGAGTAGTACTGGTTTCACTGCATACTGTTTTAACCGAT
The DNA here is from genome assembly GCF_040206685.1 of Ascaphus truei. NCBI lineage: Eukaryota > Metazoa > Chordata > Amphibia > Anura > Ascaphidae > Ascaphus > Ascaphus truei. Next base: position 28,538,678 of record NC_134490.1, read on the forward strand.
AAAACAATGTATTGCTTATCGATTTCAACTGAAATTAATCTATAGAAGGATAAATGTTGTAGTCTGTGTAAAATAACGTGTCTGCTGACAATGCTCCAGCAAAACTAATTAGGCTAATTGAAGGCTCTCAGGTGCAACCATTAAGAGCAAGAGAAAAGCAATGGACCGCTCTCCGTTCTGAACAAACACTAAAGTCCTATAACCTCTGGTGTAATTCATTGATGTAAATAAACTCCAGTCCTCAAGGACCACCAATAGGTCAGGTTTTAAGGATATCCCAGCTTCAGCACAAATGACTCAACCTGTGCTGAAGCAGGGATATTCTAAAAACCTGACATGTTGGAGGGGCGGGGGTTTTGAAAACTAGAGTTGAGCACCACTGAATTACACGTGCCTATTACACAGATAATTTAGTAATTTAGTCATCTACAGACCCTTTTCAATGAGACGAGAAGTTCATGCACAGTTTTCCATGTTTTAACGCCCACTCAAATAAAAAAAAAAAGGGAGTAAGTATCCTGCTTCTATTCATAATTTCTTCAAATTCTACACAAAATAATTACAGCAACGGATATATGCAAAGTAATTACATTTGACAGACAGAAGCTTTCCTAGAACATGAATAGTTTCATGCAATTTGAAGACAATCTATCACCGATTTACTAACCCGTTAAAAAGTTACTAGAATTTCTTCTTCAAGTGGATGAAAACAGTATTTGCAAAGTAATTGTGTTTGACAGACTCCACAAAAAGCATTTAGTGGAAAATGGCACGAGAGCAAACTATTCGAATATACCCATCAATCATTTATCTGCTAAATAATTATTTACAAATTGGGTGCTTTTTTATCATAACAGGCCAAACGCTCCATTGTTTTTCGTGACAGTGCAACAGCTTGCGTGCTAATAATAATCTAGGTCTTTTGAAAAAACAAGAATAGGTTTATAGATGCCAAATATCGAAAACCCTCACCAAGAATATGTTTACATGAGCCAGCAGTTAATGGGATAGAGCGTAGGGGGCTGTTCCAATAATGTAATGTGAGGTCAATAATGTCAGTGATTCACAATTTTTGTAACCTGTGCCACCACCATAAAAAAAAAAAAAAATAAAGGGTTGCCTTGGGGTTCCCTTTCTTTATTCAGCAGATGGACTAAGATCAGAAAAAATTCCTCCCAGGGGGGGAAGGATACCGGCGGTGCACTGCTTACCAACAAGTGCTTGCGATGCGTTCCAAATGAAGGAAGGAAGACGGATGCTGGATCACGGTGTCAAAAAGACTGTTTATTGAACGTTTATACGATTAAAACAAGAATCTTGAAAGGATCCTCCGACGCGTTTCGCGCAATCTGTGGACTGTGTCAAAGAGCAGTGTTCCCCTTCAAGAAGCCGACACTTTGTGGGAGCCGTCAACGGGAAGAACCGTCCTCCAACTGCCCCAAAGTCCCTCCCCCCGTGGTTGGAGTACCAATGGTGAGGTGTGCAAATTGAGTGGCAGCTCGACCGGTGTCGGTCAACCAATAGTATTACGGCACCGTGAAATACATACAAAACAATCAATAGAGAGATATATGCTCTCAATAATGAAAGAAAACATGACATAAAAATGTACTTACAGAAAATCAGGCATAAAACAACTTTAAAGTATATGACACATAGTTAAGCCACTAGATCAGGGGTGGGGAACCTTTTTTCTCCCAAGGGCCATTTTGATATTTATAAAATCATTCGAGGGCCATACAAAATTATCAACTTAAAAATTAGCCTGCTATATTTGGTCAAACATTTAATGAACTCACCACTAATGTGATGGCTGGAACTGCTTCTCTTTGGGTGACTGACTGACTCTTGGGTGGTGGGTGACTATGATGGACTGTGGGTTGTGTCTGTGCGCACGCACACACACAGAGCAATCGGGCAGGGGGTAGGGAAATCAGACTCTCAGACCCGCTCACAGACTCTCAGACCCGCTCACAGACTCTCAGACCCGCTCACAGACTCTCTCCCCCCCACTCTCTCTCTCCCCCCCCCCACTCTCTCTCTCCCCACCCCACTCTCTCTCTCCCCACCCCACTTTCTCTCTCTCCCCCCCACTCTCTCTCTCCCCCCCCCCCCACTCTCTCTCTCCCCACCCCACCCTCTCTCTCTCTCCCCCCACTCTCTCTCTCTCCCCCCCCCCCACTCTCTCCCCCCCCCCCCACTCTCTCTCTCCCCACCCCACTCTCTCTCTCTCCCCCCACTCTCTCTCTCCCCCCCACTCTCTCTCTCCCCCCCCCCACTCTCTCTCTCCCCCCCCACTCTCTCTCTCCCCCCCACTCTCTCTCTCCCCCCCACTCTCTCTCTCCCCCCCACTCTCTCTCTCCCCCCCACTCTCTCTCTCCCCCCCACTCTCTCTCTCGCTCCCCCACGCTCTCTCTCGCTCCCCCACGCTCTCTCTCGCTCCCCCACGCTCTCTCTCTCACACTCTCACTCTCTCTCTCAGACACACACTCTCCCTCTCTCTCTCAGACACACACTCTCCCTCTCTCAGACACACACTCTCCCTCTCTCTCAGAAACACACTCTCCCTCTCTCTCTCAGACACACACTCTCACTCTCTCTCTCAGACACACACTCTCCCTCTCTCTCTGACACACACTCTCCCTCTCTCTCTCAGACACACACTCTTCCTCTCTCTCAGAAACACACTCTCCCTCTCTCTCTCTGACACACACTCTCCCTCTCTCTCAGACACACTCTCCCTCTCTCAGACACACACCCGCTCAGACACACACACACACACACACACTCTCAGACGCACACACACTCTCTCTGACACACACAGGGGGAGGGAAATCTGATTGGGAGGGGATCGGAGCAGGTGCCCTCCGCAACGGCTGCTCGGTGTGGTGGAGAAGAAGGATCGTGTAAGTGCGCAAGGGGGGGGGGGAATCTGAGCAGGGGGGATCGGAGCAGGTGCCCTCCTCCGCAACTGCTACCCGGTGTGGGGAGGAGGGCCGTGTAAGAGCACGGGGGAGGGGCGGAGCAGGGGGAGATAGGAGCAGGTACCCTCCACAACTGCTGCCCGTTGTGGGGAGGAGGAGGAGAGACGGTAGTGAGGTGTCTCTCCCACCGCAGACTCGTTCTTCTATCCCCCAAGCCTCTTATACCCTCTCCCCCCCCGGAGCGCTGAATACCCGCGCCGCCCTGGTGATACTCAGGTCCTTAATCACCTCAGGCGGCTGCTTCCACACACAGACAGTGACACACACAGTGACCGTGACATAGACAGTGACACACACACACAGAGACAGTGACACACACAGAGACAGTGACACACACACACACAGTGAGAGTGACACACACACACACACACAGTGAGAGTGACACACACACACACACAGTGAGAGTGACACACACACACACACACACACACACACACACACACACACACACACACAGTGAGAGTGACACACACACACACACACACACAGTGAGAGTGACACACACACACACACACACACAGTGAGAGTGACACACACACACACACACACACAGTGAGAGTGACACACACACACACACACACAGTGAGAGTGACACACACACACACACAGTGAGAGTGACACACACACACACCGTGAGAGTGACACACACACACCGTGAGAGTGACACACACACACACAGTGAGAGTGACACACACACACAGTGAGAGTGACACACACACACAGTGAGAGTGACACACACACACACAGTGACATTGACACGCACACAATAAGCCCACCTCTGCAAACACACATAAAAATAATGCCTCTCCCCCCTTGGGGTGGGTAAGGTGCCTGGGAGGGGGCATAAGGGGGCACGTGGGTTACCTGGGGCCCGTGGGTGGGCTGCTGGAGCTGCATAGGTAGCCAGTGCAGCTGAGAGACTGGCAGGCCCGCGGAGCCTAAAGGGAGGGATAGAGGGGCGGAGCCTAAGCAGCCCGGCATTACTGGAGGAGAGAAGGGAGGCAGTGCTGAGGGAAGAGGCGGGCCAAAAAAAAAATCTTTTTTTTTTTTTTTAAACCATCCTTGCAGGCTGGCTTCCCGGGGGCCGCACCAAATGACTTCGCGGGCCTTATACGGCCCGCGGGCCGGACGTTCCCCATCCCTGCACTAGATCAACTACTAGAGTGAGCATAGTCAATATCTGATGAGACAAACAAATTAAAACAATTTAAAGAATCAATATAAAAAGTATGTTTAAAATAAACATGATTCACTCTAGTAGTTGATCTAGCGGCTTAACTATGTGTCATATACTTTAAAGTTATTTATGCCTGATTTTCTGTAAGTACATTTTTATGTTATGTTTTCTTTCGTTATTGAACAACAGCCACCGCCGATCACTGCTATTTTTCCTCTCCCTCCTTCTGTCAGCCGGATCGGCACAGCACGGCAGGCACCACGGTAAGAGCATGCACGCTCTCTGCAGGGATTTTTGCAGTCAGCTTCCATTAAAAAATAAAAATAAACCATGTGTGTATGTATGTGTAGAAGAGAGAAGGGAGCGTGTGTGTGCGCATAGAAGAGAGAAGTGGAGTGTGTGTGCGCATAGAAGAGAGAAGTGGAGTGTGTGTGCGCATAGAAGAGAGAAGTGGAGTGTGTGTGCGCATAGAAGAGAGAAGTGGAGTGTGTGTGCGCATTGAAGAGAGAGGTGGAGTATGTGTGTGCGCATGCATTGAAGACAGAGGGGGAGTGTGTGTGTGTGTGTGTGTGTGTGTGTGTGTGTGTGTGTGTGTGTGTGTGTGTGTGTGTGCGCGCTCGTAGAAGACAGAGGGGGAGTGTGTGTGTGTGTGTGCGCGTGCAGAAGAGAGGGGGAGTGCGCGTGCGTAGAAGAGAGGGGGAGAGTGCGCGCGCGTACAAGTGAGAGGGGGAGTGTGCGTGTATAAAGAGGGGGAGTGTGAGGAGAAAGAGTGAGATGGAAAGAGAGGGAAAGAGGGAGCGCGCGAGGGAAAGAGGGAGCGCGCGAGGGAAAGAGGGAGCGCGCGCAAGGGGGGAAAGGAGACAGGGGAGACAGGAGGGGGGAGACGAGAGACGGGGGGGAAGACACGAGAGACGGGAGGGGGGGAAGACACGAGAGACGGGAGGGGGGAAGACACGAGAGACGGGAGGGGGGGGAAGACACGAGAGACTGGAGGGAGGGAAAGACACGAGAGACGGGAGGGTGGGAAGACACGAGAGACGGGTGGGAGGGAAGACACGAGAGACGGGAGGGAGGGAAGACACGAGAGACGGGAGGGGGGGAAGAGACGAAAAAAGGTTAAAAAACACTGATGTAAAAGAAGCTTTAGTGCTTTTATTCTGTGTAGTTATTCCTGCTCTGAGTATGCTGCGGTTACGACTTTTGCAATCGATTACATTTGGTAGCTTTATTTAGATTAGAAGTTTTTCTACACAATAGCAGAATAACACCAGAATATACTGACATTAAACAAACATGCAGCACAAACATTTCCTCTCAAACTAGGTGTTCCTGTTCTTCTGAACACTGTGTAAAAACAAGAGTGAAATGATTATTATTATTGTTAACGCAATATCCGGACTTCTGCTGTAACAGATAAAGTAATAACTGGCACATAAAAAAAGAGAAAGCTTTCTTTTTTTTATTAAAAAAAAGTTTCAATAAAACGGCAGTCTCCGTCATTTCAAAACACACTTTAAAAAGGAACAGACCTTCCCATGACCAAATTAACCAGTCTAATGGTACTCTGAGGTACCACTACTTTTTATTTTCATATCTAGGCGTACCATGACCATTTTGACAGAATAAATATTGCTGCAAGTTCTTTGGCCCCAATGTTTATTATATATCGGTCGTGATTAAAGCAGGCACAATAGCCACTATTGTTTTTTAAAGCCACTTTGTCCACAACAATCAGTGGCTCGGTCGAAGACTGAGCCACCTGTGCTGAAGCGTGGGATATCCTTAAAGCCCGACTTGTTGGGGATCTTGAGAACTGGAGATGAGCACGACTGAGTTAAAGTACCCTTTGTAGATTAAAATGTTCCAGACTTTGCGTGTCCCCTTGGTAGATATTACATGCGCTCTGATAATTTGTACCCTTCCTATCCTCCAATATCTGGGAAGTCTCTCCTCCTAATGTACATCTCACTATGCCCTCCCTATTGCTTTTTCTGTTTACTGGTTTCCTCACTCCTTTGATAACGTTTCTGTTCTCTCCAACTTCCCCACTCCCCTCCTATCAACTTTTTGTCATCATTCCTCCCCTCCACCCATGCACTGCACCATTATTTATACACCTCTTTCCCAACAACTGCTTTACCCCTCAATAAAAAGGAGCCCCACAAATCCTCTATACAGACCCTCTCTCCATCTACTCCTTCCTGCTGCTGGGGATCTCTCTCCTAATCTTGGACCCAGCAATATACACACCTCTCGCCCACACCTCCCTGCCACCTCTTCCCCCATCTAATTTAATACTGACTAACCTTAAAGCTCACAAATAAAGCATCCCAATAGCCGGCACTCATGGCTCTGTCCCACACCCACACCCACAGTCACTCCTGCCAACCATTGTAGCCAAGCACTGCCATCTACAGCACTTATTCCCTCACCTGTCTCTAAGTCTCCCATCATACCACTTAGATTGTAAGCTCTTCAGGGCAGGGATTTCCTTTCCTATTGTCTGAATTTTTCCCAATTCATCTCAGTCATTTTAACACAACCACTTTTTCTTGAGTTTTTCCATTTCTACCAAAGACTTCAGATGTATTATTTAACTTGCCAATGGTTTAGCACATCACTAATCCACATGCCAAGATAACTTTTAGATTGTCACTCAGTCATGATTGGGGATATACATTTCAGCATATCAATACTGCACAACTCCAAAGGCCAAAGAGAGGCACTCAGCCGGATTCACTGAAACACGGACACATTTCTACCAATAAAACACTTTGCACTAATATATGCATAAAATAGAAATGAGAACGTCCCTATAACCCACTGATTATTTATCACACCAGTCATTGATCTATAAGCTGTTGTATAAGCTGAAGAACCCAAATTTCCTCCAATGGGACAGGCCGTGGAGAGTTCCCCTCTGTTACACACATGCAAGCAGAAATAGGTACAATAGGTACACCTGGTTTAAAAAGTAACAGGACATGTACCTACTAAATAAGCGCACACACGCACACACCACACACACTACCCTGGAACACAAACACATTGATACACTCACCTTGGCACACTAATACAGACTCACTCAAGCCTACAATTACACACACAAACTTGTACACATGTATACGGTATATGTTTTATTTTCCAGCACAATAACTATGTATCAAACATGTCCGACGTATCATTATGGCAAAGGTGCATGTAATAAGTAATTTCTCTATCTAGCTGCTTCCACAGTAGCATAAACAAATGTATAGGCCCCATATGGCCTATGCAGATGTTTCCTGCTAAGCAGAAGTGTAGAGAAAGAACTGTATTGTAGCGTGGTCTAATTAAAAACAACATGAACACCCTACATTAATATATCTCGCTGATATGTGAAACTGCTTAGAAGCCTCAGAAATATGAATAAATCAATGCAACAGCAGCCATAGGCATAATTAAAATGAGATTCTCATATACAATTTCAATATTTCAAGCAAATATAATATTAACTTGGACCTAATTACTGGTACCCTTTCAACTGATTAATTAGTAGAGTGCAACAGTAAGCGTTATTAATGACAGAAAATTGGCGGCATTATTAAAATAGATAATATTTTCACATAGGGAAATTAAGTTCGTTCTAGTTTGATCAAACCTGACCGGAAACAAAAATCACATCATGTTTTTCAGCTAAGCCAAAATTACATACAATTTAGAGCAACATTTGATTGAAATGAAAATAAATTATCATCAGCACTGTATGAAGAGAATGGGGAGGATTTATCAATGCAGAGTGTTTCGGCACAACACTTAATGTTTCACTTAGTTCCTTTATATATAGGAGTTGCTTGTTTGCAATTTGGGGCAGACTGTTGAGCAGAGAGGGTTATTCAAACCAGAACAGATGCTTTATTTAAAAAATGTTTTGCAGAATTGGATTGGGGGTTTCTCCAGCCCTGAACCGCACTATTTCCAGCTTCAGTGACTCACCGGTTCCCGAGATACCTACTGGTGAAGTTACCTTTGTCTCTTTAGTTTTAAAATGAATTTACCTCTGTGGATGTCGCAGCACGTAGTCACTACGTCTTGGTAAGTGGAACTTCGGACGCCCCGTGATGTAATGACTACATCATGCCCAACAGAGATGTTTTATTTTTTTGGCCACTTAGATCGTGTCCCCCATTCCCATGGAACGCAGGATGCGATCTGCCCAGTGAGGAAATGGAGAACTCCTCATCCGTTTCCTGCAAAATGGCCCCCGCGGTCACATGACTGCACTGTGCCAGAGGGCCTGTGGCACTCAAGCACCACAACCCCTCTAGCACTCAAAGAGTTAAATGGTGATTCAAAAGGAAAAAAGTGAAAAAAAGGAAGCCATTTATGATGGACGTTGTGCCTTCCTATTGGCCTGCGACTGGGCAGCCATTTTGTTTCTCCTGAGGGAGATTTCAACCTGGTAACTTCACCGGTATCTTGGGAACCGGGGTGCCCCCAGAGCTGATAATAATGGTGTTCGGCTCAACTGGACCACCAGATCTATGTGTCAAAAAAAAATTATAATAATAAGTCGGGGTTTTAAATAATAATAATTTTTTTTAAACACACTAGGAGGAACCGCTTCTTTAATACATCGCAAAAAACCCGCACACTTTTTGCCTCAGCATTCCTCCAATTACTTTCATACAACTGTATCCCCTCCATAAGACCCACCTTAAGACACACTTGCTTAAAGAAGCAAATGAATAGCACTGTGGCTAACACTATACACATAAAGCTTGGCCCCTTGCAGATGCACTTACCAGAATTCCCTCCTACTGTCTCTGTACATTCTTCCTACCTACCAATTAGATTGTCAGCTCCTCGGAGCAGGGACTCCTCTTCTGAAATTTTACTTTTATGTCTGAAGCGCTTATTCTCATGATCTGTTTGTATTATTTGTTATTTAAATGATTGTCACGCGTATTACTACTGTGAAGCGCTATGTACATTAATGACGCTATATAAAGACTTACATTACATACTCATCTAGAGAGTCCACTCCTATGCCCAGACTTGTAATGTGCTTTGCACACATACAGTAGTAGGGATTTTTTTTGCTAACATTATTAAAGTCATCACTTGTGAAAATGAAATGTAATTTAACATCTAAGGATTTTTTTTTTAAAGAACAGGGAGGAGTAAGTACCTTTAAAACGCACAATTAACACCCCCCCCATAAATGAAATTAGTAACATACCCCATTAAATGTTGTGGTCAGATGTTTCCAATTTTTCTTTACACTCATCTTCCTTTTTCCCTAAAATGTGTTCATACACTGGGGTTTCACAAGCTTTTGGATTGTACTGGCATTAGAAATAACCTCATCTTCTTCTGGAAAATTATTTAAAAAAAGTAAAATTTGTAAGGTTTAGTCCAGGGGTGGGCAGCTTCTGACCTTGAGGGAGGGAGTTGTCCACCCTGGGTTTAGAGCTTAACTATGTATTGTATTGTATGTCTTTATTTATATAGCGCTCTAAGTGTACTCAGCGCTTCACAAAGAATACAGTACAGGGAATTTTAAAAATACAATAAGGGCAGCAAAAATCAGACAATGGTAAAGGAAATCCCTGCCCCGAAGAGCTTACAATCTAAAAGGTTTGAGGGGAAATTTACAGAGACAGCAGGTGAGGGAATAAGTGCTGTAGATGGGTGTGCTTGGCCACAATGGGTGGTATAAGTGACTGTGGGACAATAGCCATTAGTGCAGGCTATTGGGATGCTTGGTTTGTGGGGCAAGTTTTAAGGTTAGTCAGTGTTAAATTAAAAGGTTAGCACCATTTAAAGGGCAAGAGATGGCAGGGAAGCGTAGGTGAGATCAGGTGTGTATGTCTGGCTTCAGGCTTATGGGAGATCCCCAGCAGCAGGAAGGAGTAGATAGAGGGTGTGAATAGAGGATTTGTGTGGGTGTTTTTTATTGAGGGGTAAAGAAGATGGAGATATATGAATAGAGTTGGAGACGTGGGGCTGGTAGAAAGAAATGTGTATTTTGAAAAGAAGCGAGGTCAGAGCAAATACAAATAGTAGCAGCAGCATCATGTAGCATAAATAGTAGCAGCATCATGGCATTTGTCCACGATTTCCTGTATCCTGAATATGCTAGGCCGCGCTTATAGTGACGTGAACGCGGATGTCACGCTGCTGTCGCTGGAAAAATCTAATTGAAGTGACTTGCAGCGATCACGATTAAGCCATCGCGTCGCTCCTCAAACCCACCTTAGCAAACTTGACACCCTCTACAATTCAATTTGTCATTTTATTCTCCAATGCAACTACAACACACATCACTGCGAAATGCTCAAAGAACTAGATTGGTCAACACTAGAGTCTAGGCGCAAAGTTCACCTTTCCTGTCTTGCCTTTAAATTCTTCATGGGCAAGCTACCCAGCTACCTGAACAAGCTTCTCACCCCTACCACATGCAGCACTTATCACCTGAGATCAGACTCCAAAAGACTATTCATGGTCCCAAGGCTCAACAAAGTATCCGGACGTTCCTCCTTCTCCTTCCTTGCACCCCAAAACTGGAACAACCTACCAGAGACTCTCACATCCCCCACCAGTTTAAGTTATTTCAAATCTAAGGCTGTCTCACATTTTAACCTGGTCTGTAACTGTTTCATACGCTCATGATATATATTTTCTTTAACTGTGCACGCAATGTCTTGTATGTATACCCTGTTCATTTATGTAACTGTACTTGTAACCATGTATTATTTGTTTTACTCTGTGCCCAGGACATACTTGAAAACGAGAGGTAACTCTCAATGTATTACTTCCTGGTAAAATATTTTATAAATAAATAAATAAGCGCACACGATGGTGTCAATACATTAATTTTGCCGCAACGTTGCATTGCTGTTGTCGTCACTAGAAGCGCCGCCTTAGATGTTTAGTAAGAGCTACATTTCTGCAGCAAACTTGAATAATAATAATAATATATATATTTTTAAAACATGTACACAGGTCTAGGATGGCTAAATACCAGAGAAGACAGATTACAGTAACCAAGAAGGTGCCACGTTTTCTCTCTCCACCAAAGGTGTAATTATGAATTCTATGATATTTCTCAGGGGAAAAGTGTGCCAGACAGAGAACGGCTTCATTATAATAATCTGCATGTGAAATCATATTACAAAAAGAATACAAGATCTGATCGTCGTAATTAAATGACTGGTTGGTTTGTCTTTTACATAGAGGACACAATCCAGAGTTTTTATCACTCAATATTTTACGTCATTTTTTTTATTGATAAAATCTGTTCTAAACTAGGGTTAGGCCTCGGCCATGCTCCCTGCTGGCGCGCTGAGGCGCAGGGAAAGCGGGTGCTTTCCCTGGCCTTGCAGTTGCTTACCGCACGCGCTGTCAGCGGGCCGTCAGGGGGCGAGCCGGGGGCGGGCGCGTCACTGGCCGGGGGCGGGCCAGTGACGTCACGGAGCTGGTTCGCCCTCATTGGGCGAACCGCTCACGTGACCGGCCTGTCGCACCGGCAAGCGGGGGAATTTTAAATTCCCCTAAGACCTGCGCTTCCGCAAGCGCGCGGAAGCGCAGGTGAGCCCCTACTAAAGCCGCTCTAAGTGCGGCTGTAGGGGCTCAGTGCTGAGCGGGAGCGAGCGTCAGCGCGCTTCCGCCAACAAACAAGCAACATGGCCGAGGCCTTAGACTTGGTCCCTGCTGGCTGCTGCAGCAGGGACAAGAGCCGCCCCTCATAGGGCCGGGCCAATTGCAAGGGGTGGCCGGCGCGCTGTCACTTTTTTCCAATTGTGCTCAGTACTAGCGACGGACCGCTAGACCACTCCCCCAGCGGGACAGCCAATGTCATTATTTTCCCGGACACATCTGGCTTTTTGATCGAAGGCCGCTGTCTGGGAGGAAATTTTAAATAACTAAAAATGTCCGATAATGCCGACCGCACGTGCGCAAACAGAAGTCGACCGCACATGCACAGTCGGCTTTTTTTCTCTCCTTTTTTAAAAAAAAATATGGATTTATGGTAACCCTATCTAAACACATCTTACTGAGATACTATTTTCAGTACGTAATAAATATTAAAAGCACATTGCGCTCGTACACATGCGTGTGGGCGTTAACGTGTACAATGTAAAAGTTGCTGATGACAAGAGAGAAATAATCGAGATGTTAAAGCTGCAGTTCAGTCTTTTTTTTTTTTTTTTACATTTATTTTTTTACTTCAATAGTTTTATGTGGGCAATCTCTAATTACCTAAAGAACTGTATAGCTGCCAGTCAATTCGTTTTCCATGTATTGATAGGTTGAAATTTGGTGACATATTAAAAGCTGGCATTTGTTTATAATCTGCTTGACTGGCAGTGGAAGCTCATGAATATTCATGAGCAATCCTGCACTGATGTGCTAGAGGGAGGGCAGGGCTGACAAAGGGGTGTGCCAGAGCTTGTGACAGGACATGAAGGGGCAGTGCCTTAGCAAATGGCTGTTAAAATAGAATACAAGAAAATTGGTCTTTCAAAGTTGTTTTTTTAAAAACAGAAAATGCTAAAAGTATTTTTTCTTACTACAGAACTGATTTATTAAAAAAAACACACATGCAGGATATTGACTGAACTGCAGCTTTAAGGCACGAGTGTACGTGTGTGTAGGGGAAATTGCTGTTCGTAAGATTGTTTTGCAAAGTCATTACAGCGCGTGCACTTGTTTTGATGGATGTAGAAGGTAAGTACGTAAAAGCACTTGAAAGGGAAGCACTGGGAGTGTCACATAATGGTTTGATTTCCTATAACACTGCAGTTTTCTCCTGTGTTGGCCAATATAGCAAAACACACGGTAGAGCATAACTCTTGAGAACATTTACAGATTTTTCCATACAGCTATACAATACAGTCACTAAAATGGAAATAAGGATCGTATGTAATGACATGCAGGTGAGCGCATCCAGGTGTCGCGTTTCAGTTCTTATTCGTTTTGAACATTGATATTTTAGTTTCTGCCTGCTGTGCCACACCGCTTAGCCTGCCACAGCCTTAATTAATAGATGCAGAATCAGAAAATAAATGATAAGAATAAAAAGATAACTGTTTCATGCTTTTTGACTCATTATAAACTAGATTGGTGATTCTGCATTGTGAGAAGTACCCTTTGCGTGTCCCTACGTCCAGGGCCGCAGACAATTTTCCCGGGGACCCAGGACTAGACTTTTCCACTGGGCTGGCCTCCATACCGCTCTCCCACCATATTTCTAATAAAATAATCCCTCTCCCCGTCTCGAACACTAATCCCCACCCCCTCATCTCTAACACAAACACACCACCCCCTTACCTGGGGGGAGGAGGGGACGCGAATGTTGGGTCTGCCATCTGGCAGGGCCCAACTTTCAGCGCTGGCAGGCCTGGTCACCCGCAGCCACCGGACCAGCTGTCCCGGCTCTCCCCCCATTGGCGGACCTGCCAACGTCATGGGGACTGGTACTTCTGGAGCCCCATAACGTTGTGGCGTCATGCTCAAAGGCCTTGTTTTTTCCAGGTTAGACTGCGTCCTGCGTTCCAATGGAGCACAGGACACGATCTAACCAGTGGAGGATCTCTCCTCTTGTTTCCTTCAAAATGGCCACCACAATCATGTGACCACTATTGAAAGCGGTCATGTGACTGCACTTTGCCGTGGCAGTCGGGCAACATGACCCCTACGGCACTCAAAAAGGTTGCATTTTCAAATACTTCTCATATGGGATTTATTAACTAAAGTACAATAGCTATTATTAATTGACCGTTCAAATAAATTACCATTAACGATTGTTAATGGATTATTAATTTAATGAACACCTTGGTGTCAACTCTCCAACAATAATTTTGCCTTTTTATCCCTATGACAAATAAAATCTTTCAGCAGAGCTGCTAGACCAGAGTTTGCATTACACGGAAATGATATTATGCCAAGTGGAAATAAAAGCAAACTACTGTATTATTTGTTCTGAAATAGGTATATTAGTGATGAAGGTCAGAGCGCTTGATCAAAAAGATGGCACTGAATTTTATTATAAATTGATTAAATATGTTATATTTGTACAACCGTATGTTTCTTTTCATCAAGATTGAGGCACGGTCAGCCTTACAATTATCATCAACTGTTGAAGCAGGCAAAATAGATTTCTTAAGGACTGATCTGTGAAGGTTTTTTTTTTTTTTTTTACTTGTGGTGGTCACATCCACTGGTGTTTTGGTTCTAAAACTTTCATTTTTTGCTTTTGAATCAAATTTGTTTTATAAAAATAATATTTTTACATTGCCTCTCGGGTTTTGGAATTCGACATTTTGTTCCTAAGTTCGAACCTGTGATCCTGCCCATTCTTAATCTTGGCCAGTCAAATATAAGAAACTTGTTGCAATTAGATTTGATGCCGGTTGGCAGGTCGTTTTCTAGGGGCTGATCGGGTTCACTGTTCCATCAGAGCAGAAGAGGATACAGTATTTGACACACTAATATAATGGAATACATCATCCTTCAAAAACTGTGTCCTGATGGCTTTTAGTGGATGGAAAGCGTGGCAGGATGTGATCTATTATATTACTGCGTCAAATAACGTTTTCCGCCCTGATGGAAAGATGAACTCGATTCGCTCCTAGAAAACTAGCTTTAATAGCATGATGTACCACAGGGATAGCCAACTTCAGTCCTCAGGTGGTTCAATCAGTGGCTCACTCTAAGGCCATAAAGGGGGTGGGGAGCAAATTAAATTTTTGGGCAGGGCTAATGACGGAGTTAGTGGTGTCTTGTCAAGTATCCCGATTCCATGTAGGAAATGTTATAGGGGACTCTGGCGTGCCGACCCTCGTGACATACCGGGAACGCGAAAGGGTTCGATTTACTGGTGTTGAGCGCCGGCTCCCTTATAGGAATATAAAAGCTACCATAGTGGTTCTTTTATTAACTTGGGCTACATACCAATGTGTTAAAATACTAAATCACTTTTCTCTCATGACATCACAAAACACACCAGAAGAGGGTCTTCATTCACTCCACATTGATGCAGCAATGTTCCTAAAGCAAATAATAATAATAAAAATAAAAAAATAAGCATAAAAACTATGGTTGCTGTGGCTTACTATCAATCAACTCCGAAAATTTGGAGAAGCTATAAAATAGTAGCAACACTGTGTGTATCCTCATGTTATCATGACCAGCAAGGGGGGTGGGGGGAGGGTGTACATACCTGCCAGCCCAGGGATTTCCTGGAAGAGCGGCCCCCCTCCTGCAGCGTTGTGGCATCGCATTGTCATGGCAACATGTCATGTGACGTTACATCATGGCAACGTGACAATGCCGGATGAGGGCTTCTCCGGAGATGGTAAGACCCCCCCCGCCTCTCACTCACTCATATGTACACACACACCGTGGGTGAGGAGGCTGCATCTCCCCCCTCCAGTTGGGCAGAAGTTGGATCCCGGCGCCGACAGGCGGGAAGAGTATTGCAGACGGTAAGGGAACTTGGGAGCCGCTAGACGCCGCTACAGAAGCCCCGCAGCACTGACCTACCGGGGCAATCCCGCTCGCCCAATCCGCCCATGAACAGTCCCTCTCCCCCGGACAAAAGAACAATGAGTAAACGTTTGGTGTAAGCAAGGCCACAGTTTTTATTATAACAAATTAACATTTCAGAATTGTGCCAGGTAACGTGTAAAATGTCGAGTCTCGTGACTTCCACGGCTGAAGCTTTTTTTTTTAAACAAAATACAATAATAACTCTAAAGCTTCAAACCAAATTTTTATTTTCAAACCAACATTCCGATACAATTAAGGCACATGCAAGCTGTGACAAAGAGAAAACAATTACATACATTTACACAACCGTAAAAATTAAAAATATACAATCTTATTTCTAATAATATCTTTAACTTCATTTTCTTTAAAAAAAAAAAGTGATCAAAATATTCTGCCAACGATAATGGCCTTTTGCACTTACAAATATAATTGAGATGGCTACAACTATGCAAGCTCAATTAAATAATAAACATAACGGAGTGAGGCTACTATGCGTGATTTACAATTAGCATCCCTTAATTGCTATGATTAAGATAAAACTGATTATTTAATTTGTTTATCCCAGAGAAAGCCAGAGTTGCTATTCAGTTATCAGTATCAGGAGCAATAATTTAAACTGTATTGAAGTACCCTTGGCCTTGAATTGACCTCAACAGAAAAACAGTTATAATTTTGCATCAATGTAGGTACTTTGAACCTATGTATCTCCCTATTCAACAGTTTGTGATTTATTAAGTGTCTATAACAGTGCGCAGATTATAAATAGGGTTGCCAGTATTGTACAGTATTGAACCGGACTGTCCTGTATTTGGAGACACTGTCCAGTAAAAAGTTAGAGGTAATACTGGACATGTATAAGTCCGATATCACCTCTGGACATTGTGACCTGACCCGCTTGGGGACCGAGGGATTTTTCAGATCAGGGCTGTTGCTAGGGGGCTGGCAGCTTCCTCCATCTTGATTGGCTGTATTACCAAGCAGCAGCCAAAATCAGGAGGTGGTGTCAGGAGCCCTGTGGGTGGGGCCAAGGAGAGGAAGAAACAGCATGGAGTGGTGAGGGGTGTGTGTGTTTGGAGAAGCCACCTGGCAACCCTACCAATATACCCAGTGCTTTACATAGATATTATACAAGATTTAATACAGGGAGGAATAATACAATTAGGGATAAGTGCATAATACATTAAAGCAAACTCTGGGAGAAAGGTGCACCTGTCCCAGAGAGCTTATAATCAATTTATTTTCACTTCTTAAAGCAACAATCCATGCAGTTATTTTTTTTTTAATGAAAATGTATATTCTTTTAATTATCTGAATTCTGGGTCTTCCATCACCACATTTTTAGCTCTGAGGACCCTACAGTTCCTGAGATATCAGCATTTCTTCCTTCGATTTTCTTTACTAAGGGAAACAATATGGCCACCAGGTTAGCCTCACTAACAGGACAATAGTAAGCCACAATAATATCAGGAATGATCCAATCTCGGCATTTGCAAAATGAAAGTTACACAGTTCAGATGTTAAATAAAATGGTCTGTTTTCGATCCAATCTGTAGATGTTCAACACTATGTTATGTGAAAGGATTTGATTCTGGTACTGAGTGACCCAGTTGCAGAGAAATCCACTTCCAAAGACTAAAATCATCGACAAAAAAACCCCAAAATATTTGAATGGTTTTTTTTTCTTTTCTTACTCAAATGAAGCCTCACTGTCACAGAAAATCAGCACAAGCTAGGTCCCTGCTGTAGTGTGCGCTGTGGTCTGCGCTGCAGGAACAAGACCTGCCCCTCAATGGGGATGGGCCCGTTGCCTACCTTGACCGCCATGCAGCCAGATTTTTCTTAAGACAGGAAAAAACGGTGTTCAGGATTTGCGACGGAGCGCTGGCCACGACCCCCGGCGGTTCAGCCAATGAGGGCGAACCTGCTGGGTGACTTCATGGCCGAGCCCCCCGCGACACCCCCATCAGGCTCTCCCACCCAGCTCTGCACAGACCGGGGAACAGAGCAGCAAACACGCTGACAGCCTGGCAGACGCACGTGTAGCGCCGACACCGAGGCCGCAGCTGGCGCTGACTGTGCCATGCTTGAGAGCGGTGAAATCACCAGCTCTCCAGGCATGAGCGCCGGGTGTCCAGTATTTTGCAAGTGCGTGCGGGGGGGGGGAAGGGGGCATGTTGAGCGCGTTTCAAACTCTTTTTTTTGTCTCTCCAAGCGCCATGCTTGGGCGAGCGTGCGTGCCCACGCACCGCGTAAGCAGGACAATTTAAATTGCAGGAACTAAACTCAGCAAACGCTGCGCGCTCAGCGCTAGCGTGGACACAGCCGTAGTCACCATTACTTGCTAAACTGATTATTTCCTAACTTTTATTTATTTATGTAATTGTAAATCTCAGTGTTACCAGACAATCTATTTAGCAATGCAGTTCCAATTCCTGTAAATGGGTCAAACGAAAATAGCAGAGACAGCCCTTTCAGTTTGTCACTGTTGCATAAAAAACTTTTTCTGTTGCAGAGAAGCAGAGCTGCTAAATATGACTTCAGAAATACCATGGATCCCCATGCAACACAAGAGAGAAAAACAGAGATCTTATCAAAATCAGCAGAACCTTCCCCCTTCAGCTTTTATAGGTTCTTGCAAAAGGATATAATCAGATTTGTGGTTATCTCGGATGTTTTATCCCAGATAAAATTAAAAAATAAATAAATAAATTTAAAAATAAATGTCTTTTCCCGTTAACATTGCTGCTGTCTTTAGTTACCCTTGCCTTTTTGAATTGTGGATATATCCATTGCTGAAACTTTGCCCCATTGGAAGTTTGAAATGGCAGCTGCGATTCATAATTAAGACAATACAGGTTGCCATGGTAACAGCTGATGTCAGTGGACTACGAGAAAAATAAAAAAAAAAACAGATTAACCTTCAGGGTATGTTATCGTTGTCTTTTGGTGGGGAATGCGGCATTTAAGCGTCGCCGATTGCTGTATTTTGCATTTTATTTTTATTAGGAGGAGGTCTCTTCGACTTTTCCAACTCATTTTTTATATATATTTTTTTTTTCAATCTGATGCTCCATTCAGCAGATAAACGTTTGAAATTTTAAATTTCCGGGTGGTTAAAATGGTAACCTCAGAAGCTACAGATTAAGAAATACTGTACATGATTAATTAAAAAAAAAACACCTTTTTGTAATGTTTAGAGAGCAGGGCATAAATTCCCCCATAAAGAGGAAAAGAGTATTATCTCCCCTAAACATAATGACTCAGGCAATTGCTCTACTTCAAGAAACTCATGTAACTGACGCTGAACATTAGAAACTCACCGACAAGTGAATATCAAATGTGTTTTTTTGCCAGCTACAATTAAAAAAAGGCGCAGAGACATTAATTAATTGAACGTGCACTATTGTTGTCACGGCTGAGTTTAAAGACTCATTAAGGCAGATACATTATTATTAAAAAGGGATGATTGAGTCAAAGGAAGTCACCAAAGTCAATATACAGGCATACCCCGGTTTAAGGACACTCACTTTAAGTAAACTCACGAGTAAGTACATAATCGCCCAATAGGCAAACGGCAGCTCGCGCATGCGCCTGTCAGCACGTCCTGAACAGCAATACCGGCTTCCTACCTGTACCGAAGCTGTGCGCAAGCGGGGAGACTATAGAGCCTGTTACACATGGGTTATTTACATCAGTTATGCACGTATATGACGATTGCAGTACAGTACTGTACATGCATCGATAAGTGGGGAAAAGGTAGTACTTCACTTTTAGTACATTTTCGCTTTACATACATGCTCCGGTCCCATTGCGTACGTTAATGCGGGGTATGCCTGTACAACTTTGCTTTTATTCATGGTGGGTAAATTATATTCAAAAGCTGTGCTGTGCATTCCTTGTACCTTTTCTCTATATACTGTATATGCACAAAAGGGTGAATTTTGTATACATAATGACAACAAAAAAAGCAAAGTCACAGGATACGCTTTCTGCAAAAAGTTAGACCAAACCAGAGTGTCCTGTACTGTACAGGAAGTGGAACTGCACACAAAAGAATGCTGTGTGCACAAATGTACATGCTTCTTATGGGGACATCAGCAAGTTCTTTACGGATACAATATAATTTATTAAGCAAATGTCGCAGTGAATGGCTGTTATAGCGGGTGACCAACACCACACTTTCTCCTTTGGACAGGTCTGGCAGGGGAATAACATTGACTAAATCGGATTCTCATTTGATGGATGTGTAACCCTCCCAGCCCAGCTGTAAAGGAGTTTACAATGATGTATGTGCTGTGGGCTACTCAGGGGGCATTACCTTCATCCAGGGTGATGGTCCGCGCAGGCTGGGGAAGAGGATGGGAGGGTGGGTGGGAGTACAGATGTACACCAGGAGTTTTGTAGTTTTGAAAAAAACAGTTAAGAGATGATATAGATATATATCTATATATAGAAATCTCTTAACAGTTATAACACATATCACCGCGGTCTTGCTTTTGGTATTAAATTGAGTTACATTTAAAATGGTTCACAGATAAGCAGGTTCTTGGTTACCTTCTCTACCCCTCTCTTTCCAGGGTTCAGGCTCGGGGGTCCCCTTTCTTACCATAATAGAATAGGGATTCACTACTCTAAGTTCTGCTCTACCCACTCTACACCCAGTCCTCTGTTACTGGGGTAAAATATGAGGGTTCTTCTACTGGTACTGTGCTCCATCACTTTAGCATCCTGCCTAAAGTACAGTGCAATAACCCCTGAGGGTACTGGCCTCAGTTCGGTTATGGTGCTATAGACAGGGCAACCCTCTGGTAGCAACATGCTCTTCTTTAGCTACTATACTAGGGCCTCACTGTAAGGGACACTTCACTGTTCTGGAAAACAAGAACAATGGTTCCTATCTCAACTTAACATCTCACAACTTAGACCCTTACTTGGTCCCTCCTCTCAGCAATTGCTCTATGAAATCCTCCTGCTCTTCTCCTACCATGCTTGTATTTGGCACTGCTGGAACCAGACTTCCCAGAAGTCTCTCTGCTATATATACCTCCTATGTCACAGCACCTGTGTCACTACTGGACGGGGCGGGTTACACATGTTTAAGAGACTAATCAACTTGTGGACACATGAAACTAAATAAACCCAGGAGAGAGGGACAATACACATTTTTCAGCACCGCATTTATCTTATTCTCATATTGATCATTCCGTGATTGATAGATCATATAGATCTCCGATTACAAAATGTGATGTGGGGACAGTTCATGCTATAAGGCCATGCTCCAATTACCGCAGTAGTTAGGTTACCCCAGGGGGATAAGCCACAACCACACTGGACACTAAAGTACAGTACTTGTCACAAAATTACAAAATTAATCCATTGCTTAAACAGTGGTGGGAAGAATAAATAGAAATAAATAATAATTAGGAAATGTCACTAGAGATTATATGGGATGCCTTTATGGCTGTTATGAGAGAGCTAAACATACTAAAAAAAGAGAAAATAAAACCAAGAGCAAAACTATTAGCGGAGATTAAGACACTGGAACTTCAACATAAGATGAAAGGAGGAAAAGTTTTAATAAAAACATTCTCACTTGAGAAAAGGCATTCAATAGAGTGGAATGGAGGTTCTTGTTTAAAGTACTTAAATTTGAATTAGGAGACGTTTTTTGTCATTATTTAGAGCATTATATGACTCTCCAAGACCTTCTATACTGATAAATTGCTCAAATATTGAGAAGTTCCATATTTGCCGGGGTACGAGACAGGGATGCCCTTTGTTCCCCCTCTTATTTGTCTTGTTCATTGAGCCCTTAGCAGAGAAAATTAGACAAGACCCACATATCACTGGTCTTTATAGAGATTTACGTCTGCATCTTCATCAATTTTTTAAGTAAAAAAACACCTCCATTTAAGGGGGCACCGCAATACTTTACAATCAGTTAAATCAGTACTCCCCTCAAGCGTAAACCGGTTCAGCTGCTAAGCAGGCGCCGTTTGGAGATGGAGAAGCTCTTCTTCCTCCTCTGTGCCTGGCCGAGAGAGGCAGATCACAGCCTCCACATCTTCAGGCAGTATGGTTTTGCCGCCAGAGGCACGACACTGTCGGATTTTGAGGCAAACTTTTTGAGAAACACTGTAGTAAGGCAATTGTGGAGCCAAATAAGTGTGATCTGACTCAGGGCACAATTTTTCATCTGACAGGTGTGTCAAACGTAGAATCTGTTTCATACATCTGTTTGTCAGAAGACAGAAAGTTATCGCTACCTTAAACCAGGCAGATTTACTAAACACACAGAGAAGCACGATTTGATACACCATTACAATATGTGTCGTTAATAATATATTTGTTTCTTCTATAGCACAGACAGTGTAAGCAGCGCTGTTCATAGAATTTTGCAGACACAGAGTGTAATATTGTAAGTCCAGTAGCGCTTACAATCTGATTTTAGTAGCCAAGGGAGATATGCTGTAAGGATTTGCCCACAGTTACAAGGAGTTGACACCGGGATTTAAACCAGATTCCCTTGCATCAAAGTCAGCGTTCTTGATTTCAGAGTCGGTGCCTTTACTCACGAAGACACTTAGGCTGGGGCCATAGAGGGGTGAGGAGTGCCGAGCCGCGCTGACGCTGAGGCTCGCCTGCTGAAATCTGCGTGATTCCATGGACTTGCAGGCGAGCCAGCGTGCCCGGAGGGAGTCGGGGGGAGGTGGTTGGAGGCGGGGCAGTGACGTCGCTGGGCCAATCGCCCGCGACGCACTGACGTCAACGTCACGGCGCCAACGTCACGGCGCCGTGACGTTAACGCTGCTTCAGGCTGATTGGATGTTTTCAGCCGACAGCGCGCTGAAAAACAGCTTGGCTGTCGGCTGAAAGTTCCAAAGCCTCAGCACGCCTGCGGACGCTCTCGTGAGCCCCCTCTCAAGGCATCCTCATTGAGGATGCAGGGGCTCAGCGCTGAGCGTCCGCACGGCTCAGCGTGGCCTGTCCTATGGACTCGGCCTTAGTCAGCATCATATAATGCTTCTCCAGCGACACTTTTTATAGTCCAAGTCACACAATGCACATGGAGCAAAGACCGTGAGACATGAACATTCAAAGGTACACAACCTGCTCCAATTATACTACAAATTGCCTGCATACATAGATCAGATAGTGCTCCTCAAATCTTTTGCTGATATCAGTGTTATTTAGTTTCCAAGTGTCCCGTTTACCCAGAACAGTCCTGGTTTGCACAAGTCTGTAGAAAAATGCAAAATAGGGCTGGAATAACTGATCTCAGCATAAAACGACAAGTTGGCTCATGTAGACCTGTACCCCTTTCACCTTCCAGAATTGTGGGAGCTTTACTTAGTTACCAAAGATATTTGGGTCATTTGGCAACTTTTCAAGAAATGGCATACGCCTAAATGCAAATACGAGTCTATATTAGGGGTGATGCAGCTGTGACTACTTATAGTATGCATAAAGTAAGCAGTATTTTTTAGTGAAACTGAGTGACTGGGGACCTTGTGTCCCCCCACCCCCTGAATGTTGACATTTACGCAACATCTTTGCAGCGCACAAATGTTCGACATTAACCACTGTGGGTGGTGATGTCAACAAAGAACTCCTGAGATTCACAGCTTGAGCTTAACTGCATGCTGATGCTGTCCATTTCGTACGCATTTTTTACCAGGTTGGCACCACCCGTTGTGCGTCAATTCCGAAGGTTAATCACAACAGGGAGTGAATGTGTTTTAGCTGCACACACCAGGGGGGAGGAAGATTTCGCACACCATACAATGCAACTGTGCACTCACTGTTGGTTAAAAAGGTGGAAATGTACACCTATTTTACGGAGGATTATATCTGTGGCTAAAATAAAACTGAGAAAGCTTGAGTCTCTCACAACAAGGTAGCTAAATAAGACCTATTGTGATCGGAAATTAATTTTGAACATGCGTGAGAAAAAAATTAAAATATTCCAGTTAAGGAAATGTTATTCTATGCCTACTTCCTTTTTTCAAAACGTGAACAGATAGAGAAATGAAAAACACGAATATCTGCAGTACTGAGTGCTGCAGCAAACAGCAACACGCCATAAGTGCAACTGTTGTAGTTGTGGACCTTCCTCAGGCGCTGAGACAGGTTCAGAACTAGGACCCGAATATCGTTATTCTCCTCGGATCCTCAACCTATGATTACTTTGGGTATCGATCACGTGGTCACATTGCCGCCGTCCCCCTCCCCCCTCAACCCCCCCAGTAACATGAATGGAAGTGGAACTGATGGAGTGGGGAACGTGATCGCCCCCCTAGAGAACTAGCAAAATTACAATGACATACACTACGTCAGAACGCAGGGGTGGGTAACTCCAGTCCTCAAGGGTCACCAACAGGTCAGGATTTCAGGATATCGCTGCTTCAACACAGGTGGCTCAATCTGTGGCTCAGTCAAAATCATCACCACCTGTGCTGAAGCTGATATATTCTGAAAATCTGACCTGTTTGTGGCCCTTGAGGATTGGCGTCGCCCACCCGTCACAAGTGCTACTTGCATGCTGGTCCTCATGTCGTCCAGGGTACATAATAAGAGGAGGATAAGGGTTAATGTACCATTTTTGCTTGAGTTTATGGTGTGCTGCTGTTTGTCTCAATATAGATTTGTGCCAGCCCCCCAACCCATCCCCCATTCCATGACTCGGGCCTTATTTTCTGTACCAGACTGAAGTGAAAATCAATCCAACAGTATGTCATCACAACAGCACTGAATTTGAGATGTACTACTAAGCTGGTGTGAAAGCAACTCAGGGGTACGGACAGGAGCCAGTAATATTTTTGGGGGTTCTCTGTTCTCCGAGCTGAAGCACATATGTCAACTTCGAAGGGCTCAAACCAGTTAGACTTGGGGTTTCTGGACCCAAAATAAATGCAATTTTGATGGAAAGGTGCCGAATTATAGGAAATCAGTGATGGTTGACATTTCTGTAGAAGATGAGGGATACAAAGTATACTGCTGTAAAAGTGCTATTAACCATTACAGTGCCGTTAGAAGGTTCAGAGAAGGCTAATTGTAACCACTGTGGCTGCGATTTGAAGGAACAAAAAGGATTTCCATTCTTGACACATGAAGCAGAGGGTCTACGGAGCTGAACTGTTCATTTCAGCCCCAGAAACAACCCCCAATTCTAGAGAAACCTCCGTAGCGGGTTCCGGTATCTCTTCAGTCAAAGAAACTGTATGCCTAACATAATGGCGACGCTTAAATGTCACGTGGGCCAATAAGAAGCTGTGACGTAGTTCGGTGCAGCTTCCTATTGGCTCGCGTGACCGGGACATTTAAACTGAAGAGCGATACCGGCACCTCCTATGGAGGTAAATATCTCTGGAAGCAGGGGGTCCCCGCAGCTGAAATCAACAGTTCAGCTCTCAACAACCCCCAACTCAAACCTGTAATTTAAAAAAAAAAAAAAACTTGTATTGCTCTGTTTAAGGAGTTTTATATCACCGTTTAAGGAGTTTTATATCAATGCATGAAAAAATGAGACAGAAAAACAGTTTTATAAAACAGACTAAGTAAGCAAGTAAAGTTTTCTGACTTAAAATGAAGTGGTATCCTCTAACTTTTTGTACTACCACTCCCTGAAGATATGCACCTTTACTTATGTAGCTAAGTGCCCCTGGCTATAGCCTTGTACTGGCCTCAACACTACAAGTCCTGATAAGAACAGGCAGTGTTTGGGTTAAACTCCTGCGCAGGGCCTAGCCTGCAGTTGCAGCCTGGGTGGGTACTATGTTGCCTTATCCAGGGGCTTGCCTAAACTGGTAGTGTCATACCTGGGTCACATTAATATGGTGTGATGCCTGTCAGTACCTTGACCTGCCCTCTGGAATGTTAATGACCCAGGAGGACAAAGGACTTTGAAAATACAGCTGCATTCAATCTGAACCCCTTCAGTCTACATCTGCGTCGCTCCAAAAGGCAGACAGCCTTTGGTGCAGCCGAAGGCCAGCTAAAGGGTGTGAGCCGTTTGCTGATGTTAAAGCTGCTCAATTTCAATCTGAAATTCACCAGCCCTTTTATCCCCTGTACCCAATTTTCTATCTGTCCATGAAAGGTCTGTGAATTGACTTTATAACCTCTGTTCATTTAATGTAACTGACCTGGAACCCCCCTGTATGTTTATTTTCCCTGTTCTGAGGCAGCCATTCCTCCTCCATGTAATGTTGCAACAAATGTAACTTTCCCTGATGGCTTCTCAGCCAGTTGCCTTGGCAACGCCCCTCTCTGTTAGTTGAGCTGTCCCTGGTTCCCCATGCTAGATCGCATAATCCTTGCCTTATTTCATGTTAGCCCATGCTAGCATGTTTCTTTTTAGATCCAGCAGCCATCTTGGAGCAGTCACCTCTCCTCCTCTGGTAAGGTTACTGAAATGTACCTATCCCTATATCTTGCCCTATCCCTGTTATTAAGCCACCATTCACCTAGCATTATCCCACTGCCATCCTAGCTCCCTTACCCCTCCATTGTTCCCATACCCCAGTGTATCCCTCAGTACCCTTTCCCCTTTTTATTTGTATTGTTGTTGCCCCTAAATAAACACTTCAGCAAATAAGATTCCTTTGCATGATATGAGTTAAGCTACGTGCCTCACTACTCACTTGCCACAGTGAGCTGGAGTCAGAATAGTAACCATCTATTGTTGTCATACTTGAAAACGAGAGGTAACTCGTATTACTTCCTGGTGAAACATTTTTATAACTAAATAAAATGATGCCCTTGTTTCATACATACAATTATTGCATATCCAGGGGCAAAAACAGACAGACTCTAAAACCCACATGGAAATCCAAAATGTACCCAATCACTCTAGTTTCCTGTGACAAAATCGAAACCCACAAAAAAAGTGATAAGAGATTACCAGTCCTGGGTTATCCGTTAGGCACATCATTGGGCACAATGTCCAGAGCCTACAAAAAAAAAAAAAAAAAGTGTGCCAAGCACGCTCATTTTAAGTGAAACGTATTTGTCTTTGATAACTGCTTTGTCACAGAGGGGGAAACAGGGATATGGAACCTGAAAAGGGGAGAGGGTATGAGGGGGGGGGGGGTTCAGGGTAGGCTGGGAAGGGCGACAGAGTAGGGGAAGAAGACCACAGAGAGCATATGTTAGTTCAGAATATGCTACTTCAAGACGGGTTGTAGATCTCACCTAATTTTCCCCCAAACTGGTAATGCTTCAGTGCAGTGATTTCCAACCTTTTTTGTTTGGAGGAACCCTTGAAGTATTTTGAAAAATCTCGGGGAACCCCTATCTGGCTGACACATAATAGGTTCGACAGGGGTCAGTCACAAATGTCACACCTCACGAGCCACCTCTATTTCCCACAATCTACCCATGTATTTCTCTCCCATCCGTCTCCCTACCTCTCCTCCCCTCCCTCCTTGCATGTATTTATCCCTTGCGTCTCACTCTTACTCCCTCTTTTCCTCACTCACTCCCTCCCGCCCCTTCTCTCACTCGCCCCTACCTTCCATCAATTACCCCACCCTCACTCAATCCACCGTATAAAATACATACCAAAAAACTCCACCACCAGGGGGGATGGGGGGTCTGTAATCCGTAGGAGGAACCTGAGACTGCTTCAAGGAGCCCCAGGGTTCCACGGAACCCTGGTTGGGAATCACTGCTTCAGTGTATAAAGGAAATTGCTGAGAACAAAGCAAGGTTATATTTTGCTAGATGGACATTTGTCTGATGGAATACTCTCTTGCTCCCAATCTATTCACAGATGTGCACAAGTTCACACTTGGCAGCGATATCTTTAGATGCTTGTCCACTTGCATCTCCGATCATACAATGAAAACTACGTGAGCAGTGATAGCTAAGGAAAGCCTGCATCACTTAAACACCGCTATGTTGTCGGATTTAAAAAGTAAAATGATTATTATGGTGAATCTGAAAGGATTTAGTCAAAACCACATCACATGTTCCATTAACTTCTTCATTGCCTGAACAAGAGATAGCTCAGACATGTCAAGCCTCACTGATTTCCTTCAAGTGTCTCTGATTTGGAGAGACTCACTTGTTTATAGCATTAGATGTCTCACAGAAGCAGAGGTTGGCTACTTATACAAAATGAGTGGTGCCGTGTACGAATTAAAAAAAAACTAAAATGTATTAAAACTTTGGGCAAGATGCTTTGTGTGCAGAGGTTTTTAGAACGGGAGACGTTTAAGAGATAACAAGAGGATTTTTTTATTAGCCACATCTTTGATAACAAGCCACTTGTGATCGGCAACAACAAGGTTAAACAAAACAGACCTAGCTCCTATAGGGGGCGCTGACTAAACAGCATGCACCCTGTCTATGTGTTCGGCTGGGGTAGGGGTACAAGTCCTGGAACAAGGCTTCTTTCAACAGCGGCCTAGGACCTTCCTGGGCCAGAGAGAACTCAACCGCAGCCCGGGCCAGGGTGTGGGTCTGGATCAGAGAGAGCTCCCCTGTGATCCCTTCAGCAGTCCAGAGCGTCTCCCTGGACTAGAGATCTCCATGCAGTGAATGCTACAGGCTTTTAAAAAAAACTTTTACAATTTGTAGCCAGCTTAGCAGGTTAATTAGCACATTCTGCTCTGAATTAACCTGCTCAGTGCTGGACTCCAGCTCTACACAGGTTTCCCTGTAAGGCTCCTTAAACAGGGAAGGCACCCTGTTACAAGGGCCAATAGCAGAAGTCTGGCCTGACCAGGCCCCCCTCTGGACCCAGGACAGATGTTACAGCGCTTCTTAACCTGTAGTGTTATCAGACTTTGTCCATTGCTCATAGGACTTGGAGTCTTAGGGTACCGCTCCTGTTCTTGTAACTGCCATTGATTTGAGAGGCAGTTACCGCCAGAACGAGCGCGATACGATACCCCACATTGTGCTTTAACTAATCTCAGCCATTGTGCTAAAAATCAATATTTTCAAAATTACGCCATTTTTGGGTCCAAAACCCTCGAAATCACATTAATCCTTGCAAGATGACATCATTTTTTCCCCGCTGAATTGCGGACTTATTATTATTATTATTATGTTAGTGGAATATTTATGATCTCCAATTATGAAGACGTTGTTATATACCAATAGAACTGTCAGAGAATAGGCAATAAGGAAGCCCTACATCTATTAGCACACAGGCAGCATGACTTTTTAGCCAGGCCACAAAGGGAGTATGTTTTAAAGGAAATACAGTAGATCAGCAGTGGCCAGGGAAGTGGTGAGCATGGGGTTAAGTAGGCAAAGGGCTGTGGGGAAAGGGGAGGAGCACAAACGGGAAAGGAGATGTGAGAAAGTGAAACATTTTAGTATTTCTGGATCTGAGCAAGTGGCAACCCCGCCCTTGAAATAACTGATACAAGGTTCCGTAAAAAGTGTTACTGTAAAGCTATTATCGCATGAAGCTATTGCATGTTACCTAAATATGGCAATGCTTCAAGTATTAAGAAATGAAAAAAAATGCTGGTTATTTAGCCACCCTTTTGGAACTGTCACAGAAAAGGGAGGGGCCAGATAATGCACTGAAGAGCTCTTCAGCAGGGGAAAAATGGCGGGTCTACCCCATTTCCATCTGCTGCTGGTCCTGCAAGGTGACAGTGTAATGGTTGTCCTCTTGTGGTTGTGATGCCCAACTATTTATATGCTTGGTTGCAGAGTTTGGTACTGCTCTCTCATGGAGGGAGAGCTGTTACTACAACCCAATGTCAAACGCAGGGTATGGTGGTGTACTCTCAGAGTAGGATACACTTTACTACAGTCTGTGGTTGGTGGCAGAATTTGGTGTTGTCCTCTCATGAAATGTTGGTTATGGAACTTAGGCTGCGTCCATAGAGGGGGGAGCAGTGCTGAACCGCGCTAGGCTCGCCTGCTGAAGCCTGTGCGATTTCATGCACATGCAGGCGAGCCAGCGTGCCCGATCGGGAGGCGGGGCAGTGACGTCGCTGGGCCAATAGCCCGCGACGCAGCGACGTCAACGCACCGTGACGTTGACGCTGCTGTGATTGGAGGTTTTCAGCCGACAGCGCGCTGAAAAACAGCTTTGGCTGTCGAATGAAAAAATCCAACTCCTCAGCACGCCTGCGGACGCTCGCGTGAGCCCCCTCTAAAGACATCCTCATTGAGGATGCCGGGGCTCAGCGCGGAGCGTCCGCACGGCTGAGCGCTGCCTGACCTTCCATGGACGCAGCCTTAGATTGGCCCACAAGGCAGGTTGGTGGCTCATTTACAAAGTTCATCTGGAATGCCAAGTGTATGTGGTGCTGTTTTATAGAGGCTTGGAAAAAGGGTGTTCTCCAGAGCTGAACTGCACTATTTTCTGCTCCATCTCGAGATAACTACACCGGTGAGTATCAGTATTACTTCCTGTTATAAGGGAGATTTAAATGGCCTTCCAAGTCGGCTCCCTACTGACCCGAGATTTGGCAGCCATTTTATTTTTTCAGAATAACTAATTGTACAGTTTTGTTTGACTGTAAGCTCCTCGGGGCAGGGACTCCTCTTCCTTAATGTTACTTTTATGTCTAAAGCACTTATTCCCATGATCTGTTATTTATATTATCTGTTATTTATTTGATTACCACATGTATTACTACTGTGAAGCGCTATGTACATTAATGGCGCTATATAAAATGACAAACAATACAATACAATATCCTAATACTGGAAGGTAAAATCCAGTCTACTGCAGAACAAAACAACAAGGACAAAGAACTTTGAAACCACAGCTGCATTCAATCTGAACCCCTTCAGTCTACATCTGCATCGCTCCAAAAAGGCGGACGACCTTTGGTGCAGCCGAAGGCCAGCTAAAGGTTATGAGCCGTTTGCTGATGTTAAAGCTGCTCAATTTCAATCTGAAATTCACCAGCCCTTTTATCCCCTGTACCCAATTTTCTATCTGTCCTTGAAAAGTCTGTGAATTAACTTTATAACCTCTGTTCATTTCATGTAACTGCCCTGGAAGCTCTCTGTATGTTTATTTTCCCTGTTCTGAGGCAGCCATTCCGCCTCAGTGAAATGTTGCAACAAATGTTACTTTCCCTGATGGCTTCTCAGCCAGTTGCCTTGGCAACACCCCTCTCAATTAGTTGAGCTGTTCCTGGCTCCCCATGCTAGAACGCATAATCCTTGCCTTTTTTCTTGTTAGCCCAGGCTAGCATGTTTCTTTTTAGAACCAGCAGCCATCTTGGAGCAGTCACCTCTCCTACTCTGGTCAAGTTATTGAAATGTGCCTATCCCTATATTTTGCCCAATCCCTGTTATTAAGCCACCATTCACCTAGCATTATCCCACTTCCATCCAAGCTCCCTTTCGCCTCTATTGTTCCCATGCCCCAGTGTATCCCTCAGTACCCTTTGCCCTTTTAATTTGTATTGTTGTTGCCCCTAAATAAACACGTCAGCAAATAAGATTCCTTTGCTTGATACGAGTTAAGATAAGTGCCTCCACTCACTTGCCACAGTGAGCTTGAGTCAGAATAGTAACCATGTATTGTTGTCATACCTCTTTCCCCAGGACATACTTGAAAACGAGAGGTAACTCATTGTATTACTTCCTGGTGAAACATTTTTATAACTAAATAATGTTATGCCCATGTTTCATACATACATACAATTATTGCATATCCAGGGGCAAAAACAGACCAACTCTAAAACCCACTTGGAAATCCAAAATGTACCCAATCTGGTTTAGTTTCCTGTGATAAAATCGAAACCCACATAAAAGTTAATAAGAGATTACCAGGCCTGGGTTATCCGTTAGGCACATCCATTGGCCACAATTGGTACAATGTTCAGAGCCTACAAAAAAGTACGTGTGTGTACGCGCCGAGCACACTCATTTTATGTGAAACGTATTTGTCTTTTATAACTGCTTTGACACAGAATTGTATTTGTAATGGTGCGGTTTTTAATTAAAAACCAAAACACAATTTTAGTGACAACACGCAAAGAAGTTTCACTTAGAACGCGCGTGCTCCGTACACACCGTTTTAGTTATTTGCACTTCTATATTTATACTAGCTGTGAATTCCTTGTGTTTTTGCGTGTGTGACAGCATGCGTGACCGACCGACCGACTGACCTGGGTGGGTGACCGACCGACCTGGGTGGGTGACCGACATGGGTGGGTGGGTGACCGACCTGGGTGGGTGGGTGACCTGGGTGGGTGACTGACCTGGGTGGGTGGGTGACCGACCGACCTGGGTGGGTGGTTGCTTGGGTGGGTGGGTGTGTGGTTCACCGACCGACCTCTGATCGACCGACCCTTCTGACCGACCGACCGACCTGGGTGGGTGACCGACCGACCTTGACCGACCGACCGACCTTGACCAACCTTGACCGACCTTGACCGACCTTGACCGGTGGGTGACCGACCGACCTGGGTGGGTGGGTGACCGACCGGGGTGGGTGACCGACCGACCTGGGTGGGTGACCGACCGATCTGGGTGGGTGACCGACCGACCGATCTGGGCGGGCGACCGACCGATCTGGGCGGGTGACCGACCGGCCGACCTGGGCGGTTGACCGACCGGCCGACCTGGGCGGTTGACCGACCGGCCGACCTGGGCGGGTGACCGACCGGCCGACCTGGGCGGGTGACCGACCGGCCGACCTGGGCGGGTGACCGACCGGCCGACCTGGGCGGGTGACCGACCGGCCGACCTGGGCGGGTGACCGACCGGCCGACCTGGGCGGGTGACCGACCGGCCGACCTGGGCGGGTGACCGACCGGCCGACCTGAGTGGGTGACCGACCGACCGACCTGAGTGGGTGACCGACCGACCGACCTGGGTGGGTGACCGACCGACCTGAGTGGGTGACCGACCGACCGACCTTGGTGGGTGACCGGGTGACCGACCTTGGTGGGTGACCGGGTGACCGGCCGACCTGGGCGGGTGACCGGCCGACCTGGGCGGGTGACCGGCCGACCTGGGCGGGTGACCGGCCGACCTGGGCGGGTGACCGGCCGACCTGGGCGGGTGACCGGCCGACCTGGGCGGGTGACCGGCCGACCTGGGCGGGTGACCGGCCGACCTGGGCGGGTGACCGACCGGCCGACCTGGGCGGGTGACCGACCGGCCGACCTGGGCGGGTGACCGACCGGCCGACCTGGGCGGGTGACCGACCGACCGACCTGGGCGGGTGACCGACCGACCGACCTGGGCGGGTGACCGACCGACCGACCTGGGCGGGTGACCGACCGGCCGACCTGGGCTTACCAGGCCTGGGTTATCCGTTAGGCACATCCATTGGCCACAATTGGTACAATGTTCAGAGCCTACAAAAAAGTACGTGTGTGTACGCGCCGAGCACACTCATTTTATGTGAAACGTATTTGTCTTTTATAACTGCTTTGACACAGAATTGTATTTGTAATGGTGCGGTTTTTAATTAAAAACCAAAACACAATTTTAGTGACAACACGCAAAGAAGTTTCACTTAGAACGCGCGTGCTCCGTACACACCGTTTTAGTTA
This sequence comes from Ascaphus truei, assembly GCF_040206685.1. Classification (NCBI taxonomy): domain Eukaryota; kingdom Metazoa; phylum Chordata; class Amphibia; order Anura; family Ascaphidae; genus Ascaphus; species Ascaphus truei. Next base: position 28,571,869 of record NC_134490.1, read on the forward strand.
TTTGCACTTCTATATTTATACTAGCTGTGAATTCCTTGTGTTTTTGCGTGTGTGACAGCATGCGTGACCGACCGACCGACTGACCTGGGTGGGTGACCGACCGACCTGGGTGGGTGACCGACATGGGTGGGTGGGTGACCGACCTGGGTGGGTGGGTGACCTGGGTGGGTGACTGACCTGGGTGGGTGGGTGACCGACCGACCTGGGTGGGTGGTTGCTTGGGTGGGTGGGTGTGTGGTTCACCGACCGACCTCTGATCGACCGACCCTTCTGACCGACCGACCGACCTGGGTGGGTGACCGACCGACCTTGACCGACCGACCGACCTTGACCAACCTTGACCGACCGACCTTGACTGACCGACCTTGACCGACCTTGACCGGTGGGTGACCGACCGACCTGGGTGGGTGGGTGACCGACCGGGGTGGGTGACCGACCGACCTGGGTGGGTGACCGACCGATCTGGGTGGGTGACCGACCGACCGATCTGGGCGGGTGACCGACCGGCCGACCTGGGCGGTTGACCGACCGGCCGACCTGGGCGGTTGACCGACCGGCCGACCTGGGCGGGTGACCGACCGGCCGACCTGGGCGGGTGACCGACCGGCCGACCTGGGCGGGTGACCGACCGGCCGACCTGGGCGGGTGACCGACCGGCCGACCTGGGCGGGTGACCGACCGGCCGACCTGGGCGGGTGACCGACCGGCCGACCTGGGCGGGTGACCGACCGACCTGAGTGGGTGACCGACCGACCGACCTGGGTGGGTGACCGACCGACCTGAGTGGGTGACCGACCGACCGACCTTGGTGGGTGACCGGGTGACCGACCTTGGTGGGTGACCGGGTGACCGGCCGACCTGGGCGGGTGACCGGCCGACCTGGGCGGGTGACCGGCCGACCTGGGCGGGTGACCGGCCGACCTGGGCGGGTGACCGGCCGACCTGGGCGGGTGACCGGCCGACCTGGGCGGGTGACCGGCCGACCTGGGCGGGTGACCGGCCGACCTGGGCGGGTGACCGACCGACCTGGGCGGGTGACCGACCGGCCGACCTGGGCGGGTGACCGACCGGCCGACCTGGGCGGGTGACCGACCGGCCGACCTGGGCGGGTGACCGACCGACCGACCTGGGCGGGTGACCGACCGACCGACCTGGGCGGGTGACCGACCGACCGACCTGGGCGGGTGACCGACCGGCCGACCTGGGCGGGTGACCGACCGGCCGACCTGGGCGGGTGACCGACCGGCCGACCTGGGCGGGTGACCGACTGGCCGACCTGGGCGGGTGACCGACCGGCCGACCTGGGTGGGTGACCGACCGACCTGAGTGGGTGACCGACCGACCGACCTGGGTGGGTGACCGACCGACCTGAGTGGGTGACCGACCGACCGACCTTGGTGGGTGACCGGGTGACCGACCTTGGTGGGTGACCGGGTGACCGGCCGACCTGGGCGGGTGACCGGCCGACCTGGGCGGGTGACCGGCCGACCTGGGCGGGTGACCGGCCGACCTGGGCGGGTGACCGGCCGACCTGGGCGGGTGACCGACCGGCCGACCTGGGCGGGTGACCGACCGGCCGACCTGGGCGGGTGACCGACCGGCCGACCTGGGCGGGTGACCGACCGGCCGACCTGGGCGGGTGACCGACCGGCCGACCTGGGCGGGTGACCGACCGGCCGACCTGGGCGGGTGACCGACCGGCCGACCTGGGCGGGTGACCGACCGGCCGACCTGGGCGGGTGACCGACCGGCCGACCTGGGCGGGTGACCGACCGGCCGACCTGGGCGGGTGACCGACCGGCCGACCTGGGCGGGTGACCGACCGGCCGACCTGGGCGGGTGACCGACCGGCCGACCTGGGCGGGTGACCGACCGGCCGACCTGGGCGGGTGACCGACCGGCCGACCTGGGCGGGTGACCGACCGGCCGACCTGGGCGGGTGACCGACCGGCCGACCTGGGCGGGTGACCGACCGGCCGACCTGGGCGGGTGACCGACCGACCGACCTGGGCGGGTGACCGACCGGCCGACCTGGGCGGGTGACCGACCGGCCGACCTGGGCGGGTGACCGACCGGCCGACCTGGGCGGGTGACCGACCGGCCGACCTGGGCGGGTGACCGACCGGCCGACCTGGGCGGGTGACCGACCGGCCGACCTGGGCGGGTGACCGACCGGCCGACCTGGGCGGGTGACCGACCGGCCGACCTGGGCGGGTGACCGACCGGCCGACCTGGGCGGGTGACCGACCGGCCGACCTGGGCGGGTGACCGACCGGCCGACCTGGGCGGGTGACCGACCGGCCGACCTGGGCGGGTGACCGACCGGCCGACCTGGGCGGGTGACCGACCGACCTGAGCGGGTGACCGACCGACCTGAGTGGGTGACCGACCGACCTGAGTGGGTGACCGACCGACCTGAGTGGGTGACCGACCGACCGACCTTGGTGGGTGACCGACCGACCGACCGACCTTGGTGGGTGACCGACCGACCGGCCGACCGACCGACCGGGGTGGGTGACCGACCGACCGACCTGGGTGGGTGACCGGGTGACCGACCTTGGTGGGTGACCGGGTGACCGACCGACCTGGGCGGGTGACCGACCGACCTGGGCGGGTGACCGACCGACCTGGGCGGGTGACCGACCGACCTGGGCGGGTGACCGGCCGACCTGGGCGGGTGACCGGCCGACCTGGGCGGGTGACCGGCCGACCTGGGCGGGTGACCGACCGGCCGACCTGGGCGGGTGACCGACCGGCCGACCTGGGCGGGTGACCGACCGGCCGACCTGGGCGGGTGACCGACCGGCCGACCTGGGCGGGTGACCGACCGGCCGACCTGGGCGGGTGACCGACCGGCCGACCTGGGCGGGTGACCGACCGGCCGACCTGGGCGGGTGACCGACCGGCCGACCAGGGCGGGTGACCGACCGGCCGACCAGGGCGGGTGACCGACCGGCCGACCAGGGCGGGTGACCGACCGGCCGACCTGGGCGGGTGACCGACCGGCCGACCTGGGCGGGTGACCGACCGGCCGACCTGGGCGGGTGACCGACCGGCCGACCTGGGCGGGTGACCGACCGGCCGACCTGGGCGGGTGACCGACCGGCCGACCTGGGCGGGTGACCGACCGGCCGACCTGGGCGGGTGGCCGACCGGCCGACCTGGGCGGGTGACCGACCGGCCGACCTGGGCGGGTGACCGACCGGCCGACCTGGGCGGGTGACCGACCGGCCGACCTGGGCGGGTGACCGACCGGCCGACCGGGGCGGGTGACCGACCGGGGCGGGTGACTGACCGGGGCGGGTGACCGACCGACCTGGGTGGGTGACCGACCTGGGCGGGTGACCGACCGACCTGGGCGGGTGACCGACCGACCTGGGCGGGTGACCGACCGACCTGGGCGGGTGACCGACCGACCTGGGCGGGTGACCGACCGACCGACCTGGGCGGGTGACCGACCGACCGACCTGGGCGGGTGACCGACCGACCGACCTGGGCGGGTGACCGACCGACCTGGGCGGGTGACCGACCGACCTGGGCGGGTGACCGACCGACCTGGGCGGGTGACCGACCGACCTGGGCGGATGATCCACCTGTGCAGCAGAGTTCCGTGTGAGGCAGGCATAGGAAGGGGTACATTCATGTTGCGGCCTACTCCTGGGGTCCTGCGCGTCCCGGGGCCTGTGCACCGTTCTACGCATGCGTAGAGGATGGCGGCCATTCGGCACATGCGCATAAGATGGTGGCCATTAGGTGAAGGGTCTACAATATCCATGCGGCCTGGAACTGGGAGGTATGTGCATGCGTGGGCGTGCGTCCATCTGTAGCATGATATCTGTCTGCATGCTTTTTTCGTTACAACAGAAGGGATTTTTCCTATCAAAACACTGTAGGTGCCAGCAAAGACGTTTCACTTCAAAAACTTTGGCCCCCAAAAAAAATCTCAGATGACTCATAAATTAGAAAAGAAAACTGCTAAATCAAACTTAATAATTAGCTTTAATTGAACCTTTTTAACAACAACTACAACACCTCTACAAATGTGGAAGCATATATACACATGTATGTAACTTTAAATACTAGTGAGATATTATGGAAAGTTGGATAATCACAAATTAATAAGTAGGGTAACAGTATAACATAAAAACACTCGCTGTTTGCGCAACATTTGTCCTGGAAAAAATAGGGTCACCCTAGTCCAAGGCCTACAAAGACTTTAATCAGGCCCTGGATATGACACAATATAGAGAAACCTTCTTCACTTCAAACTCCTGTTTGTGCCGACACAAAAACGCGTGCGTAATGTACAGTATATGTCTTTCAGAACAGCTTTCACTGCCATGTACAGCTGTAGCCTGGGAGTACCTTCCGTACTGTCTAAATAAAATAATTCTAGGGCTAGAATAAAACCCAGTGACGCCATAAAGCATGACGAGGAGCCAAGGCCCATACTGTTCTCCAGCTGTTACACTGGGGACCCCATATTTACATGCAGTCTGTGGTGTGAACACAGAGCAAGTGAAAAAGCAGGACTAACTGAGTGGCAAGAACACTGCCTTGGGCAAGCTACATAACCTCCTTATGCCTCGAGCATCAACATTTAGATTGCAAGCTCTTCAGGAACAGGAACCCGCGCCTGGTAAATTCTGCCTAGATGTTCACCGCTATACAAGAAAAATGTGCAATTCCACATAAGAAAAAGTGAATGCCAATTATATATTGAATTGTTTAATAGAGGTCTTAACAATCTGAGAAAAGTTTTAAACGTCCTTTGTTTTCATATAGAGCTCTAAAACAAGACATGATTGTAATATGGAGTAAGGAGTAAGCTAAATTCATGTAATTAGTCTTGCAGAATAAGGAAGATTTAAAACAATTTAAAGAAAAGAAAAAGCAGACATAACTCCAGGTTACAATATTTACAATACGATACTTCCTGGGACAAATTAAAACAAAAACAAAAAGTACCCCTGAGGAAGAGAGCAGATCGCTCTTGAAACGCGTAGGGTGGAGGTTCAAGCCCCGCACACATTGGTGTAGTACCCCCCGTACATCGGTGAATCAACGTGAGCTGCCAGCTAACCATCTCTTATAGCCGCCGACGAGTTGAACCAGCTGTTGCGGTTTCCCATTATTCAAGCGCCCTGCTTGGCGCCCCGCAGGAGTACCTGCTGACAAGTTGCGTCCACGAGCGGATAGAGACGCCAGCTAGCAGTGAGCAGCAGATAGACGAGCTCACGGTGGTCCGTGGCTGACATCGTGCTGAATCAGCTGCAGCTGAGTTCCATCTGCTCAGACGTGCTTCCTGGAGCTGCAGGAGTCCCTGCTGATGAGCTGCACCCACGAGCCGACAGAGACGCCAGCTAAGCAGAGAGCAGCACACAGATGAGAGGGGATACTCTCTAAAATATCCACTGCCTGCAAACCTATTCCATCTGGTGAGTAGGCATTGCTATCATCAACATTGGTGCTACGGAGCAATTGAACCACCTATTCAGATTTTTAATTGCTTAAATCTATATGTCCATGCAAATTGTGCATTATAGTAAATATTAATTGTTATTAAATGATTTTATTGTCCTAAAAATACCATTTCAGTATTCAGCTGTTATATGTTGTCTTATATGTTGTTTGTTTAATGTTTCAACAGTATTACGCTATGTGTTGTGCTTTCTCTTTGTTTTCAAGCCCACCGTGAGGATCAACAATCTTCTCAACCAACAGGCTTGGTTTTCGTATATCCTTTATAGTGGTAAAATTTTATAGGCGCCCACGGAACTATTCCCTGTCCATTAGTACAACATGATACTATGTGGCACTGCACCATTCAAGCACCAGTAACATTTAGTGACCGTAAACGTAACGGTTCTCAAACATTGCACAGTTTGGGCTGTATTTCTCAGAGGCCATCAGCAGCAAATGCAAAATTAGAACAACATTTGGAAAGTTGGAATTTTTAGTATACCAAATAAATATAAGTGGATATTTAACCGGACACTGGGGATCTGGCCTTGTCTTTGATTTATGCTATTGTAAAACCTCTAGTCGCTCGGTACAATATAGTGAGAAGCATAAATTCAGTTGAATAGAAGTTGGACTATTGTTAAATTATAACGCATATAAAGGAGATAAGACCGCTCATCCCATATGTACTTTATATAGTGAAAATGAATTTAAACAGGTGCTCAGAGGGAAAAAGGAACTATATTAACAGAGTTGATCCCAGAATAATCAAAAAAGGTTCCCTCTATTATTAGCACTCTATGTTGGAGTTCAATAGATGGACTACAGTGGTCCAACAGATAATTACTGTGAACCACTGTAGTCTGTCTATTGAACTCCAACATTGAGTGCTAATAATAGAGGGAACCTTTTTTTGATTCTTCTGGGATCAACTCTGTTACTATTGTTAAAGTACCCAACTTCTCACTCTATTGAACAGGGGTGTATGTTTGAAAGTGTCATTGCTATAACAGGACCCCCCCCCCTCCTATTGTCTCCAAGTTCTCCCTACTTACCCAACTGTATGCTCTTCGAGAAAGGAGATACTCCTTTTACTTATGTTACTTTGATGTCTCACACGTTTATTTCCATTGTGTTATAAAATAATATGTCACGTGTATTACTGCTGTGGTGCGCTATGTACACGGAGACGCTATATAAAGATATACATGCCTAACAAAAGGAGGATTATCTTAAGGTTTATGGGGTCCATGGTGCTGAACCATGTGTGTTTCTGCTCCGGGGACACCCTGGTTCCCAAGATACCAAGGTAAACTGGTGTATATAAATCCTCCGTGTCACGCAGGTCAATAGGAAGCCGTGAACATGGGAGATATGGACATCCATGTTATTTCCCATGGAGGTTACAGTACTGGTGCTATCTTTACAGGTATAAATCTCTGGAATCAGGGGGTCCCAAAGTGTGTTTCAGCTCAGCAGAACTCCTGCTTCCCATCCCATGTAAAAGAAAGAGGGGGATCGGGAGTAAAGTAAATGGGGGACAACCCCTTTAAGATTGAGCAGTAGAGAGGCCCATAATTATGACTAGCTCTAGATTTCTTTTGACACGAAGCAAAAGGGAAAAAGCAGGCACTAATACTCAGGAAGGCAAAAAGATGAATGAAATCCAAGAGAGCGTGTGCCCATAAAAACAAATGATTTAATGGATACTACAAATAAAAAATACTGCTACATTACGGGGTACACAGACCCCCACCAACGCGTTTCGAGCGTGAGCTCTTTCTCAAGGTGACCAACTAGAGTACTCACCAGTCTGCTTAAGTACCCATGAGGCACGCTGCTGTCCACTCGTCATTCACTTTCTGAAACTCTCAGGAGTGACGCGAACGTGATGACGTCAGCGCGTGCCGTGGGTAATACAAAATATCACAACTTTATTAACAAAAAACATTTATCATTTAAAACACTTGCTATATATGAAACAAACATACGAATACTTGGTATAACTTCCAAAGATGAAGAAACACTAAGAAAAAAGATACAGACTTAAAAAGAAACATCATAATAAAATTTAAATCTCTATTAAAAGAAAGAAAATACCTATCAAGTGGATAGACTAGTTGACAAATATTACAATATATATAAGCACATGTTAATATAATTTGATGACCATAAAAAATATGTACATACATATATAAAGCGTCAATATCCACTTGAAAAAGAGAAATCATATAATAAGCTGTATAGTCAGGGAATGAAAAAACTAGAATTGATCGATATGTATAGTAATAGAATGGTTAGAACAGATAAATATATCAATTAATTATAGATGATATAATAAGATATTACAAATCAATCAATGTACTATTAAGTTGAAAAATCAAATGCTTAAACAAAAATTATTTAGACATTAATAATATAAATATGAATGAAAAAATAAATAATAATAACACACATAAAATGAATGTAAATGAGGGCAATGTACAAAATGAGGGATATAGATATAGAATTTAGATAAGATTAAATGTGGACATCTATAGAATATGGCTATAAATTGACTAATATCATAAGAAATAATCCATGATCATAAACCACCTTTCTCAGGATTAAACCTGCATTGAAATGCAGGACACCTCCCAGAGGCATAGGAAATAGGATAACAGTTTGAGTAAGTTAACAAATACGAAATACAAGAAGGGGGGAGAGAATAATTAGAAATTGATATAGATCAATTTAAATCAATTTAAAATATTAGCTAACGTAGATAAGGCGCCAAATCCCAATCAGAGTTAAGGCCATATGGTATTTTAGTTTTTAGTGTGAAAATCTAGTAAAGTTCTTGTTTGTCTAGAAGTTCCACCCTATTGCCCCCTCTGATTGGATCTGGCACCTGCTCTATCCCCATATATGAAAATGTATCAATGCTTCCTAATCTGCAGTTGGTGAAGTTTTGTGCTACTGGGTAAGTAAGATCTCCATTTTTAATGAGTCTCATATGTTCCCTAATGCGGGCTTTCAGGGCACGAGTGGTGCGACCCACATACTGTTTACCACATCTGAAATTCAAAACATAAACTGCGAATGTGGTATCACAGTTAATGAATGATGTAATAGGGAACTCACACCCAGTAACAAACGATGCAAACGATGAACCAGGAAGCATATATTTACATGAAATGCATTTAAGACACTTAAAACTTCTTTAGGTAACCGTCTGGTATTGTAATTTTGTTTACTGGAGATAAGACTCGGGGATACTGAATTGGCAATGGTTCTGGCTTTCCTGAAAACGAATTGGGGACCCTCTGAGTAAATATGTTTAAGAAGAGGATCTCCTGAAAGGATCTCCCAATGTTTTTTAATAATGTGTTTAATTTGACCCACTTGAGTGTTATATTGAGTAATGAATAATGGATGATTGGTGGCCTTAGTGTCATGTTTGGAAGACTTATTCCTTTGTTTTAGCAATAGTTCTTCCCTGGTGATTTTATTGACCTCTTCTAATGATTTTTTTTTTAGATCTGTGGGTAAGAAGCCCCTATCCTGGAACCTGGTAAGAAGTTCATGTGATTGTTTGGTAAAATCCTCATTGTTGAAGCAAATTCTTTTTAATCTAATCAACTGACCCTTCGGATATTTTTCAGAAGGGACTTGGGATGGCAACTGTCAGCTCTAAGAAAAGTATTGCGTGAATTAGGTTTCCTATAAACATCTGAACTAATAAACATATTGATATCAATAAATAATAATACGTCCAGATAATGTATGTGATGAAAATTATGTGTGAGTAAAGTGCAAATTTAAATTATTGTCATTAAGATATTCTATAAATAAAAGTGAGTCTACACCCCCGTGCCAAATAAAAATAAGGTCATCTATGTAACGTTTGTAAAAAGTGATAAACTATCGATAAGGGTTTCTATCACCAAACACGTGGTCCGACTCCCACAATCCTAAAAATAGGTTTGCGTACGAGGGGGCAAAACTAGTGGAACCGCTATGGGCACTAGTTTTGCCCCCTCGTACGCAAACCTATTTATAGGTTTGTGGGAGTCGGACCACGTGTTTGGTGATAGAAACCCTTATCGACAGTTTATCACTTTTTACAAACGTTACATAGATGACCTTATTTTTATTTGGCACGGGGGTGTAGACTCACTTTTATTATTGATAGAATATCTTAATGACAATAATTTAAATTTGCACTTTACTCTCACAATTTTCATCACATATATTATCTGGACGTATTATTATTTATTGATATTAATATGTTTATTAGTTCAGATATTTATAGGAAACCTAATTCACGCAATACTTTTCTTAGAGCTGACAGTTGCCATCCCAAGTCCCTTCTGAAAAATATCCGAAGGGTCAGTTGATTAGATTAAAAAGAATTTGCTTCAACAATGAGGATATTACCAAACAATCACATGAACTTCTTACCAGGTTCCAGGCTAGGGGCTACTCACCCACAGATCTAAAAAAAATCATTAGAAGAAGTCAATAAAATCACCAGGGAAGAACTATTGCTAAAACAAAGGAATAAGTCTTCCAAACATGACACTAAGGCCACCAATCATCCGTTATGCATTACTCAATATAACACTCAAGTGGGTCAAATTAAACACATTATTAAAAAACATTGGGAGATCCTTTCAGGAGATCCTCTTCTTAAACATATTTACTCAGAGGGTCCCTAATTCGTTTTCAGGAAAGCCAGAACCATTGACAATTCAGAATCCCTGAGTCTTTTCTCCAGTAAACAAAATTACAATACCAGACGGTTACCTAAAGGAAGTTTTAAATGTCTTAAATGCATTTCATGTAAATATATGCTTCCTGGTTCATCGTTTATATCGTTTGTTACTGGGTATGAGTTCCCTATTACATCATTCATTAACTGTGATACCACATTCGCAGTTTATGTTTTGAATTGCGGATGTGGTAAACAGTATGTGGGTCGCAACACTCGTGCCCTGAAAGCCCGCATTAGGGAACATATGCGACTCATTAAAAATGGAGATCTTACTCACCCAGTAGCACAACACTTCACCAACTGCAGATTAGGAAGTATTGATACATTTTCATATATGGGGATAGAGCAGGTGCCAGATCCAATCAGAGGGGGCAATAGGATGGAACTTCTAGACAAACGAGAACTTTACTGGATTTTCATGCTAAAAACTAAAATACCATATGGCCTTAACTCTGATTGGGATTTGGCGCCTCATCTACATTAGCTAATATTTTAAATTGATCTATATCAATTTATAATTATTCTCTCCCCCCTTCTTGTATTTCGTATTTGTTAACTTACTCAAACTGTTATCCTATTTCCTATGCCTCTGGGAGGTGTCCTGCATTTCAATGCAGGTTTAATCCTGAGAAAGGTGGTTTATGATCATGGATTATTTCTTATGATATTAGTCAATTTATATCCATATTCTATAGATGTCCACATTTAATCTTATCTAAATTCTATATCTATATCCCTCATTTTGTACATTGCCCTCATTTACATTCATTTTATGTGTGTTATTATTTATTTTTTCATTCATATTTATATTATTAATGTCTAAATAATTTTTGTTTAAGCATTTGGTTTTTCAACTTAATAGTACATTGATTGATTTGTAATATCTTATTATATCATCTATAATTAATTGATATATTTATCTGTTCTAACCATTCTATTACTATACATATCGATCAATTCTAGTTTTTTCATTCCCTGACTATACAGCTTATTATACGATTTCTCTTTTTCAAGTGGATATTGACGCTTTATATATGTATGTACATATTTTTTATGGTCATCAAATTATATTAACATGTGCTTATATATATTGTAATATTTGTCAACTAGTCTATCCACTTGATAGGTATTTTCTTTCTTTTAATAGAGATTTTAATTTTATTATGATGTTTCTTTTTAAGTCTGTATCTTTTTTCTTAGTGTTTCTTCATCTTTGGAAGTTATACCAAGTATTCGTATGTTTGTTTCATATATAGCAAGTGTTTTAAATGATAAATGTTTTTTGTTAATAAAGTTGTGATATTTTGTATTACCCACGGCACGCGCTGATGTCATCACGTTCGCGTCACTCCTGAGAGTTTCAGGAAGTGAATGACGAGTGGAGAGCAGCGCGCCTCATGGGTACTTAAGCAGACTGGTGAGTACTCTAGTTAGTCACCTTGAGAAAGAGCTCACGCTCGAAACGCGTTGGTGGGGGTCTGTACCCCGTAATGTAGCTGTATTTTTTTTTTGTAGTATCCATTAAATCATTTGTTTTTATGGGCACACGCTCTCTTGGATTTCATTTATCTTTTTGCCTTCCTGAGTATTAGTGCCTGCTTTTTCCCTTTGCTTCGTGTCAAATCATTCAGAAAAAACGGAAGCACACCCCCTGCTCTGAAAGAAGAAGACTGGACAGCCAAAAGGACATTACCAACTCTAACGCGAGTTATTTTATATCACAAGCATATTCTCCATTCTGACATTACATCTTGGGACACTTTATTGTGAGGCCCCTTACTACATTGCTCGTGGGGGCCCTAGCCCACTAGTCAGATTACAATGGAGTAGTGATGAACATACCATTGTATTGTATGTCTTTATTTATATAGCGCCATTAATGTACATAGCGCTTCACAGTAGTAATACATGTGGTAATGGAATAAATAACAGATAATGTAAATAACAGATCATGGGAATAAGTGCTTTAGACATAAACATAACATTAAGGAAGAGGAGTCCCTGCCCCGAGGAGCTTACAATCTAATTGGTAGGTAGGGAGAACGTACAGAGACAGTAGGAGGGAGTTCTGGTAAGTGCGTCTGCAGGGGGCCAAGCTTTATGTATCATGTGTTCAGAATATTCACAGTGCTATTCGTATGCTTCTTTAAGCAAGTGTGTCTTAAGGTGGGTCTTAAAGGTGGAGTGAGAGGGTGCTAGTCGGGTACTGAGGGGAAGGGCATTCCAAAGGTGTTGGGCAGTCAGTGAAAAAGGTTTAAGGTGGGAGAGGGCTTTAGATACAAAGGGGGTAGAAAGAAAACATCCTTGAGCAGAACGCAAGAGTCGATATGGTGCATAGCGAAAAATTAGGGCTGAGATGTAAGGAGGGGCAGAAGAGTGTAAAGCTTTAAAAGTGAGGAGAAGAATGGAGTGTGAGATGCGGGATTTGATTGGAAGCCAGGAGAGGGATTTCAGGAGGGGAGATGCTGAGACAGATCTAGGAAAGAGTAGAGTGATTCTGGCAGCAGCATTTAGGATAGATTGTAGGGGAGACAGGTGAGAGGCCGGAAGGCCGGACAGCAGGAGGTTACAGTAATCAAGACGGGAGAGAATGAGGGCCTGAGTCAGAGTTTTAGCAGTCGAGCAACAGAGGAAAGGGCGTATCTTTGTTATATTGCGGAGAAAAAAGCGACAAGTTTTAGAAATGTTTTGAATGTGAGAGAGGTGTCGAGTGTGACCCCTAGGCAGCGTGCTTGGGCTACTGGGTGAATGATCGTAGTTCCAACAGTAATGTGGAAGGAGGTAGTAGGGCCAGGTTTGGGAGGAAGTATGAGGAGCTCTGTTTTAGCCATGTTGAGTTTAAGGCGACGGAGGGCCATCCAGGATGATATAGCAGAGAGACATTCAGAAACTTTGGTTTGTACAGCAGGTGTAAGGTTGGGTGTTGAAAAGTATATTTGTGTGTCGTCAGCATAGAGGTCATATTTAAACCCAAAAGATGTTATTAGGTCACCTAGAGAGAGTGTGTACAGAGAAAAGAGAAGAGGTCACAGGACAGAGCCTTGGGGTACCCACACAGAGAGATCAATAGAGGAGGAGGAGGTGTTAGCAGAAGAGACACTGAAAGTACGATGGGAGAGGTAGGATGAGATCCAGGATAGAGCTTTGTTCCGAATACCAAGAGTATGGAGAATGTGAAGGAGAAGAGAGTGATCCACAGTATCAAATGCTGCAGAGAGGTCGAGTAATATGAGCAGAGTGTAATGACCTCTGTCTTTGGCAGCATGGAGGTCTTCAGTTATTTTAGTGAGGGCTGTTTCCGTGGAGTGAGCAGTGCGGAAGCCAGATTGTAGAGGGTCTAGGAGAGAATAGGTGTTGAGAAAATGGAGCAAGCAAGAGAATACAAGACGTTCAAGGAGTTTAGAGGCAAAAGGCAGGAGGGAGACAGGTCGATAGTTAGAAAGACAGGTAGGGTCAAGCTTGCTGTTTTTGAGTAATGGTATGACTGTTGCATGTTTGGAGGATGGAAAGGTTCCAGAGCAGAGGGAGGCGTTAAAAATGTGTGTGAGCGTAGGGATTATAGTAGGAGCAAGAGGTTTTAGGAGATGGGAGGGAATGGGGCCAAGAGGGCAAGTGGTAGAGGGAGAAGAGGCGATCAACAGCGACACATCCTCCTCTGAGACAGTGGAAAAAGAGTCAAGGGACCATTGTTCTTTTTCCTATGGGTCGGCTTTCCCCTATTCATTATTCAGGGGGTTTCACTTCAGGAACCATCATATAAATTCATTGAACTTTATCATATTTTGTACAATGTACTTTGAGGCTTTTTTTTTTTTTAGAGCACCACACATTTTTGCTATTTTCTCTAGATTTCTTTTGGACAACATCGCCGAGATAAAGCTTACAGACCCACCTCCTAATCAGCCAGGTTGTTTTTCCTTTATGCTCTATAGTAAAAGATTACCTAAAACAGTGACATTTCCGAAGCTACTCAAACAGCTGAGACACCGGTCAGGATGATATGTGGTCGCAGTCTCTGCATAAAAGCCATGCTCAGGACTATACATATTCACTTCGCAACTGTGAAGCAGATTTCCTGCAATTCTCAAATGTAATTCAAATAAATACACATTACAAAACGGAGTGACTCGCCATATTGTGCTTTTAACAGAAGACATAAAGGAAACAATGAAAACCAGGAATAAAATGTCCAAAATGCCAACAACCTAAAGCACATTTATGGGACTACCGAAGATCTCAAACTTTTTGTACCAAGTGCTGGAATATATACAGCAGAATGTTAAAATAACCGTGGCTAAGGAACCAGTGTCATTGATATTTGTCAACTTAGAGGAATAGAAGATTACCAATAGAGGGGTGAGAATACCTAAAATTATTGAAATAACATTCCTGTCTGGGAGAAAAACCATAATGTTACAATGAATAAAAGATATTCCCCCCAACATGGAGATGCTAAATACTTAACACAATTATTCGTTAGATAAAATGGAAGCTGAAACAAATAAAGAACAAAAAAAAGACAAATACGATTTAAAAAATGGGATCCCTTTATTGAAATGTTGCAAGACAAAGAGGAGGTGACGCAAGCGTTTGGCCAAACGCTGTAGTATGAACTTAGAAGTTTGATACGTGAGAGGCCCTGAAGTTTCAGAAGCAGGAAAAGAATATAACATCTAATAGCTGTTATACTTAGATAAGAATAAGACTAGGAACCATAACAAAGAGGAAAGGAAGGGGGCAGAGGGTAAAGGGGAAGATGTAGAGAGTCAACTACAAACCTACGTTGCAATAAAGACATGACTGACTCATCAAATTATGACTTCATTTCGGTTTGGTTCTGTCTTAGTCTAAAGTTTATGTAAGTTGAATATATTATTTACTGGTTTAATGTACCTGTATATGTAAATGAGTAACTCAGCCATTTCAGCTAAACAGCTCTCCTGTTGAGATGGCTGAGCAGGCTCTGGCCTCTACCGCTGTATCTGCTCCTGAGGGTGAGGACAGTTAGCGTCAAATTTACGGAGGAAGAGCTTGAGCTAATAAATGGAGTGGTTAGTAACCACTACAAACCTTTAGGGGCTCTCTGCACGGCGGAGAAGCAGTGCATTTCAGGAGGGCATTCTCCCGCGGATTAATATCCTGGGGAGCATGGTCAGGACGGTGGACATAATCAAAAAGTACTGGGCAGACAGCAAACGTAAGGTCAAGCGTAAGCTGGCTGACCATGCTGCCCATGTGCGGAAGACAGGAGGGGGACCACTGGCTCTGCTGCAGCTCACAACATTTGAGGAGCGTCTGAGCTCCATGATCTCCACCTCCCAGGTATTGGGCTTCCGGGACTGGACGACACCGAGGATCTGGAGCGACCTGGTAAGTGAAAATACAGTACATATTGTGACAGAAACCAGGGGATGGTAATAAATTCCGTATATAGGGCTCCCAGGATACTAGACAGTTTCTATCCTGTTTGGCCTGGGAGTGCAGCCTTATAATACATACACTCCATCCCACAGTTTGGCAAGCGCTGGAACTGAGGGATGAGAGATCCAGACCAGAGTTTGTCTGCTGCCTGATTTCTGTCACCTGTCATGCTAATTAGGAATCAGGTATGAAAGACTGATTTCCCGTTTGCTCTGGTCTCCCCACAAGAGCCAGGAGGCTGGAAGGCTGCTGAACTACAGAGGGGAGAAGCCTCTTCCCCAAACAGGTTCAATCTTTCTGTTCATTTGTGTAAGACTGCAAAAGTACCATGTTTTGATGTTGGAAGTGGAAAAGCCACTTCCAACCCTGAGTCAGGGATATCTAAGTTAAGTTATCGCTCAGGTGAGCAGCTTTTGTTTTGATCCGTTTTCTGTTGTATGCACTGTGGCAGTCTCAGTGCCTGGGACTGAATAAACCAGGCATAGCCTGTTTAAAGGAACAGTACGTGACGCCTCATCATTTAACCTACCCTAAAAGACCGTGTTCTAAACAGTCCCGGACAAACGACGGAGCCCCGGAGTAAGCCGTTTGTCACATATGGTGGAGAATGCGGGCAGAGCACTAGGGGGTCTGCGGGTTGAAGAACTTTGAAAAAAAAAAAAAAGTTTTTTTCATCCTCTGCAAACAAGATGGAAGACGTGGTGGGTGCGCTGGTACGCAATGTCGCTGCCCAGAAAGACGCGAATGAAACCCAGCAACAGCTGTTAATAGCCCAGCAAGAAACTAATGCAAACCAGCAGCAGACGAATGCAGCCCATCAACAGCTGCTAATAGCCCAGCAAGAGATTAATGCCAACCAGCAACAGGCGAATGCCAACCAGCAACAGGCGAATGCAAACCAGCAACAGACGAATGAAGCCCTGCAAAACGCGAATGCAAACCAGCAAGAGACAAACCGCTTGCTGAGAGAGGAGCAACAGCGGTTCGTTCAGGGCTTACAGCAGGAACTCGAGATCCTGAGGGGGACTATCAGTAACCTTCCACTGGCAGCGGCAGCCCCAGTACCGAAAATGACCAGGGCAAGCCACTACCTTCAGAAGATGGGACCCTCGGATGATGTGGAAGCCTATCTTCTCACGTTTGAACGCACGGCACAGAGAGAGGGATGGCCAGAAGCTGAGTGGGCTGGTCTAATGGCACCCTTCCTAAGCGGCGAACCCCAGAAGGCTTACTTTGATCTAGAGCCAGCCGAAGCTAACGTCTATGCAAAATTGAAGTTCGAGATCCTCGCCCGCCTCGGCGTAACCACGGCTGTTCGCGCCCAAAGGTTTCACGCATGGTCCTTCACGATGGATAAAGCCACCCGAAGCCAGATGTATGACCTCATCCACCTCGCCCGGAAGTGGCTACAACCCGAGATCAACTCAGCCAGCCACATCGTGGAACGGTTGGTCATGGACCAGTTCTTGAGGAAACTTCCCTCTGCCTTACGCCGTTGGGTCAGTCGGAGTGACCCCCACAATGCGGATGAGCTTGTGGCCCTCGTAGAAAGGTACAATGCAGCAGAAGAGCACCCGCAACCCACAGTCGTGGAGCAACCCCACTACCCGAGGTTCCAGGACTCTTCCAGAGACGGTAAAAGGGTACCGGGGTTAAGGGGCGCTGAAGAGCGGCGACCACCTTCACGCAGCACCAGCAACAGTGGTTCGCACACTAAGGGCAATAGCCAACATGGGGAGCCGGGAAAAGGCTCTAAGTGGGACACAGACTATGTACCTAAATGTGTAAATTGTCATGAGAGGGGCCACACAGCAAAAATCTGCCCACTAAATGATGAGCCCATGCAATGCAACAGCGTGGAACCTTATTCGCTGTTGTCCCAATGTATGGGCCCTAGCCCAGAGGACCCCTTGAATAACCATCTGTGGGCATTTGTAAAGGTTAATGGTAAGAGGGTTCAGGCACTTCTTGACTCTGGGAGCATGGTCACACTAGTGTCCGAATACCTCTTGCCCATTAAGAAGAAACAGGGAAACAGTTCACAAAGAGTGGCAATTTGTTGTATACATGGGGATAATCATGAATATTCCACTGTTGATGTTTTTTTTGAAACAGAGTTTGGTTCTTTAGATTTCAAGGTGGGTATTGTACCCAAACTGGCACATGATGTGTTAATAGGGACCGACTTTCCCCATTTTCTAAAAATGTGGTCCCCCGCTCAGAATAGCGCCCAGAGTTCAATAGCGGACCATAATGAAGTATTAGAAGAAACAAATCCTTTCCCTTTTTCAGAAATGGAGGTTGACGAGGGCCCAAATAAGAAGGGGGAAAAGGAGGAGTGCTGTAAAATTCCCTTCCCCATCACTACTTTGGTAGGGAATACCCCAAATCAAGATGTTGAGCAGACACTTACCACCCCAGAACCGGATAAGACCCTCGCTGACATAGAGGTCAGTCCTGGGAGTTTTAAGAAGGCCCAGTGGGAGGACCCCACATTAGCGGTAGCAAGGGGAAATATACGGGACCAGAATAGTACTCCTGGCCAACCAGATAGATCACTTGCTTACCCCTACTTCGAGGTAGAGAACGACCTAGTATATCAGGTTGATAAAAGGAAATCAGTTACAACTAAACAATTGTTGGTACCACGGACATTCCGTAACGTAGTATTACACCTCGCACATAGTCATCCATTGGGGGGACACCTAGGGGTGGAAAAGACAAAAGAAAAGGTTCTTCGAAGCTTCTATTGGCCTGGGGTTCTGGCAGAAATTACGAATTATTGTTCCTCATGCCCAGAATGTCAGATCACCGCCCCGTTCAAGGCGTACCGCAGCCCATTGGTACCCCTTCCCATAATAGAGGTACCATTTGACCGGATTGCTATGGATCTAGTAGGACCCCTAATAAAGTCTGCTAGGGGACATCAGCATATATTGGTAATATTAGATTATGCCACCCGATATCCGGAGGCAGTTCCCCTACGTAGCACCTCAGCTAAAAACATAGCAAAAGAGTTAGTAGTTCTGTTTTCCCGGGTCGGGATTCCTAAAGAGATTCTATCTGACCAGGGAACACCATTTATGTCCCAAGTAACGAAAGAGCTATGTAAACTCCTAAAAATCAAGCATCTCAGAACCTCAGTCTATCATCCACAAACAGATGGTTTAGTGGAAAGGTTCAATAAAACCTTAAAGAGCATGTTACGGCGGGCGGTTGATAAAGATGGGAAAAACTGGGATTGTTTGTTACCGTACCTGTTATTTGCCATTAGGGAAGTTCCCCAATCATCCACTGGCTTCTCCCCGTTTGAACTATTGTATGGCCGACACCCAAGGGGCTTACTGGATATAGCCAAAGAGACTTGGGAACACGAGGTTACCCCTTACAGAAGTGTAATAGAGCATGTTGCCCAGATGCAGGACCGCATTGCTGCAGTCCTACCCATAGTGAGGGAACACATGGAGAAAGCTCAAGAAGCACAGAGGAATACATATAATAAGGGTGCTAGGGTCAGAATTTTTTCTCCAGGTGATAGGGTACTAGTTCTGGTTCCCACCGTGGAGAGTAAATTCCTTGCTAAATGGCATGGGCCATATGAGGTCTTGGAAAGAGTGGGAGAAGTAAATTATAAGGTAAGACAGCCAGGTAGGAGGAAACCTGAGCAAATTTACCATATAAACCTACTCAAGCCCTGGAAAGATAGAGAAGTCTTGTTAACCCTAGTACCCCCAGGTCCGTCAGAGAATCAAGAAACTGACCCAGAGGTTAGCATAGCTGAAACCCTGTCTGTTCATCAGAAACGAGAGGTTCAGAATTTAGTGAAAAGAAACAAAGAAATCTTCTCTATACGGCCAGGTAGAACTAGCGTAATTGAACATGACCTAGTCTCTGAACAGGGGGTCCGAGTTAACCTTAAACCGTACCGAATCCCAGAGGCCAAAAGAAAGGCTATAAGTTTAGAGGTTAAAAAAATGCTAAAACTAGGTGTAATTGAGGAATCCCAAAGTGGGTGGAACAGCCCTATAGTCTTAGTCCCAAAGCCAGATGGTACAACAAGGTTTTGTAATGACTACCGGAAACTAAACGCGGTGTCAAAATTTGATACTTATCCTATGCCCAGGGTAGATGAACTTGTAGAGAGACTGGGCAAAGCCCGATATCTCACAACCCTAGACCTAACAAAAGGGTACTGGCAGGTTCCCCTCACAGAAAGGGCAAAAGAAAAGACAGCCTTCTCAACCCCAGACGGCCTCTTTCAGTATAAGGTGTTGCCTTTTGGCTTACATGGAGCTCCCGCCACATTCCAAAGAATGATGGATAAAATTTTAAAACCACATGCTCGGTATGCTGCCGCCTACCTGGATGATGTGGTAATCCATAGTGAAGATTGGCAATCCCACCTTCCAAAGGTCCAAGCTGTGCTTGACGCAGTCCGGTCTGCTGGACTAACTGCTAACCCCGCTAAATGCACTATTGGTCTGGAGGAGGCCAAGTATCTGGGATATTCTATTGGCAGAGGTTTACTCAAACCCCAAATACTCAAAGTGGAGGCGATACAAAATTGGCCAAGGCCAGTTACAAAAAAACAAGTAAGGACCTTTTTGGGGTTAATTGGGTACTATAGAAGGTTTATTCCCAATTTTGCAACTAAGGCAACCCCACTAACTGACCTCACAAAAGCAAGAGGACCGCTAATGGTAAAGTGGTCCCCCGAAACCGAACAGGCCTTTAGAAGCCTGAAAGAAGCTCTCTGTGCCCAACCAGTGTTGGTCACACCTGACTTCTCCAAAGAGTTCGTAGTCCAAACCGACGCATCTGAGGTAGGGCTGGGGGCGGTACTCTCCCAGGAGTCTCAAGGTGAGGAGCACCCCATCCTTTATTTAAGTAGGAAACTAAATCCCCAGGAGAAAAATTACTCCATAGTAGAGAAAGAGTGTCTCGCAATAAAGTGGGCTGTAGAGACGCTCAAATACTACCTGTTGGGGAGAAAATTCCGGTTGGTCACAGATCATGCACCCCTTACCTGGATGTGTCAAAACAGGGAAAAGAATGCTAGAGTGACCAGGTGGTTCCTAAGCCTACAACCCTTTAAATTTTCTGTGGAACACAGGTCAGGGCACAAACATGGCAATGCTGACGGGTTGTCAAGGATGCACTCCCTAATATCCATGGTCGCTCATCCCTCGAGGTCTGAGCTGGGGGGGAGGATATGTGACAGAAACCAGGGGATGGTAATAAATTCCGTATATAGGGCTCCCAGGATACTAGACAGTTTCTATCCTGTTTGGCCTGGGAGTGCAGCCTTATAATACATACACTCCATCCCACAGTTTGGCAAGCGCTGGAACTGAGGGATGAGAGATCCAGACCAGAGTTTGTCTGCTGCCTGATTTCTGTCACCTGTCATGCTAATTAGGAATCAGGTATGAAAGAGTGATTTCCTGTTTGCTCTGGTCTCCCCACAAGAGCCAGGAGGCTGGAAGGCTGCTGAACTACAGAGGGGAGAAGCCTCTTCCCCAAACAGGTTCAATCTTTCTGTTCATTTGTGTAAGACTGCAAAAGTACCATGTTTTGATGTTGGAAGTGGAAAAGCCACTTCCAACCCTGAGTCAGGGATATCTAAGTTAAGTTATCGCTCAGGTGAGCAGCTTTTGTTTTGATCTGTTTTCTGTTGTATGCACTGTGGCAGTCTCAGTGCCTGGGACTGAATAAACCAGGCATAGCCTGTTTAAAGGAACAGTACGTGACGCCTCATCATTTAACCTACCCTAAAAGACCGTGTTCTAAACAGTCCCGGACAAACGACGGAGCCCCGGAGTAAGCCGTTTGTCACAATATATAACACACTATATAATCAATTTCATGTTTACATGTCACTTTTTACACATCCATGAATATCAGAAGATTACGGTCTTATTTGAAGTGCACTCACACATACAGGTGAGGATTACTTGGCTAAATAACATGTGACATGCTTTCATGTGTGTGCCGTAAGAATAGAAAACACTATAAGTCATGCCTTGCACATTGCAGTAAGGTATCACAGTTATCCTTTGCCTATTTGATGACCAAATAACTGCTCACTAATCACAAGAACACTTGTTTAAAACCCTTAAAGAGTGTCTCAGTATCTCAAAAATAGTTCCTGTAAAACCCGATTAATCATCTTATGACAGGTCTCTAAACAGCCATTGTACCCGGCCAGCACTTACAGTTGTGTGAAAAAGTACACCCTCTTTGAATTCTATGGTTTTACATATCAGGACATAACAATCTGTTCCTTAGCAGGTCTTAAAATTAGGTAAATACAACCTCAGATGAACAACAACACATGACATATTACACCGTGTCATGATTTATTTAACAAAAATAAAGCCAAAATAGAAAAGCTATGTTTGAAAAACATGCCCGGAGTGATGGCAACCATGCATTTGAACCACACAAGTGCCTCGCTGAATAGTATGGCACATATAGCCGCGACCCTCAATGGCCTAACATGAGCCATTCAGCAGGGGCTGGAAGGAATACGCACTCGAGCCCTTGTCAGAATACCAGCTGCCTAAAGTGACTCTTTGGCTATATCAAGGGTCTTCAATTTAGGGCCCAACTCCACCTCCTCCTCCATCCACACCGGCCGTGACAAGGTCCAGGCGTGGCAAACGATGCTACATGGGTCTGAGCGAGTCTGGTAGCGCGTCTGCAAAGAGGCGGCGCTAAACTTTATTTCGAGGTTATTTGGTTATATTTAGGCGAGTAAGTTTTTTTTGCCAAGTTCGGTCTCTTAGTAAATCTTTTTCTAATAATTGGACTCATTATTGTACACCCACCCATTTAATACAAAACATTGTATCCCATTGTAGGCCTCACCAACATGTCCTACATTACCTTTCATCATTAAAAAGCATGGTACAGTTTATTACATAGCATCAGATGCATGTTAATGTCTTCCAGATTTTTTTTTTTAATTTTAAATATAATATATAACTAATGAAAGGGTCAAATCTTATGCTCAGTACCATCATGTGGGTACCATTTAAAGCTGCAGTTCAAGCAATATCCTGCATGTGTTTTTCTTTTAATAAATCACTTCTGTAGTAAGAAAAAATGCTTTTAGCATTTTTTGTTTTATAAAAAAAAAAACTTTGAAAGACCAATTTTCTTGTATTCTATTTTAACAAGCATGTTGTTCCTATAGCAACCATTTGCTAAGGCACAGCCCCTTCATGTCCTGTCACAAACCCTGGCACACCCCTTTGTGAGCCCTGCCCTCCCTCTTGCACATGTCAGTGGAGTGCTCATGAATATTCATAAGCATTTCACTCACTGAAAAAGAGGGCGTTTATCAGACACCAACTTGTAATGATGTCACCAATCTTCAATGATCAATCAAACGAGAACGGATTGACCTGCAGCTTTGATCTTCAGTAGGTAAGTTGGTATTACACACATTTAACTATTGCAGTAAAAAAACAACAACAAAAACCGGCAGCTTGAACTGCAGCTTTATGACCTGCCCTTTTTCTGTGTGTGTTATTTCTTGAAATAACGCACTGATAATCAGGGTCTGAATGAGAGTAACGGCAGATTTATGAAGGTTTTAAATATCGTAGCGTTATTACCATGTGATCACATGAACGTTGGGATCTGAGGATCTCCGTTATGTCAACTGCTCATTACCATTGGATTATGAATACAACCATATAAGTTCAAGACCCGTGAGTGCCTGTAAATTATTCTTTATTTTATGCTGTATGGCATCACAAGGCATTGCCCAAGCTTCCCTGAAGCAAAAGCGTTCAATGATGGGAAATGTTACACACCTCAGGGCTTTTATTGCCATTCTAATACATGTTGCTAAATGAGGCTTTGCATTGATCCGAGTTTAAAACAAAATATAGACTGCGGGAAAAGTATCACTAACCCTGTTACTGTCAGAGTAGATTGCAATGTGTTGTGAGTGAAAGGGTTAAATTGCTAAGCTGTGCTGGCACCAATAAGGCTGAGGACCTGCTGCGGACGGCCGTGTGCGCGCGTGCCACCAGCCCCTTACCTCCTGCCTGTCTGTCCCCGCTGCCTCCTTCCGACGAGGCTCACTACGCTCTCACGCGTCAGCCAGCAGGGGATGCAAGAAGTTTGTGATCCCGAGCGGTGACGCGTCACGTGGTGCTCTGGTGAACCTATCAGCACCGGGGGCTGGAGTGTCAGAGCTTCCCCCACCTCCAAAAGGTAGGGGAGGGGGGGGGAGTAGTGTGTGTGTGTATATATGTGTATATGTGTTGTGTGTGGGGGTGGGGGGGAGGGGGAACGGACTGATGGGGGTGGGGGGGGGACAGCACGGAGAGCGAGCAGCAGAGGTTATGTATGGGGGCTCCCTCTTGCAGCCTGGGAGACCGCCGCTGCAGCCCTCCGCTCAAACCACGCATCCCCCCCCCCGCTCCCTAAAGACAGCAGGTAGCGGTCAATTGCCTCTCAACGCGCATCCTGCATGCAGTGCAGGCGCGCTGACTGAGGCAGCGGGGCCACGGCCTCAGGGAAATCCGTACCAAGCATAAATGTAGAGAGTATCTGTGTTTCCTTCAAAGTAAAATGAAATTCAAACTTTCAGTCAATCTCTTGGAAACCTTGTTGCTTTGGCAAGTGTGTGGCCATATTTCCATTAGATTGCTCTTTCAAACCTTAACTCTGGTCCCTAGTTAATATGTGGTGATGGCATCTTCAAATAAAAGTTGATCTTTTATATACTTTATTCAAAATAAATAAATACGTAATTCTAAAATTATATACATCAGCCTGAATGGGACCTTCCTCAGGTCTTCCGGTAACATAACTCAGCGGTGCGCAAACTGGGGGGCGGGGGGAACAAGAGATTTTTCTAGGGGGGGGGGGGGCGCGGGCGGTTGCAGAGGCCCCGCGCTCTTCCCCAAGGCACTAAATGCCGCGTGAGGCTTCTGCAACACTCCCCTTACCGTGATTCAGCAGGCTGCAGGACGCGTGACCATGGCAACGCAGCATCAAATGAAGTCGCGGTTACCACGGTAACAGGACGTCAAATGACGCCGCGGATCACACAACCCCGCCGTGCGAGGTAAGGAGGGGGGTGGCCAACGGAGGAATGCCAGCAAAGGGGGGGGGGGGAGGGGTGGGCGCAGCAAAAAAAAAAAAAACAGTTTGTGAGCCCCTGACATAACCAACGTGTTGATCTGAATGGAACTTTTCCCAGGACTGTCAACATGATAAACGTTTCCATTTGAAAGCTTGAAGGCAGAAGATCAGGTGCACACTCACATCCAAGTAGGTATATGTATTAAAAACAGAAAAAACACACACTACGTGCAATGGAGTACAAAAAGGGGAGAAAAAGTTCCCGAATGATACACAGATGTAATCCTTCTCAAATTTATTAAGACGCTTGCGTTTATTAGGAGTAACCAACTCAGGTTGCAGATTGTCAGGAGGATGGAGAGGATATATCCAAAATATGGAAGAGAGGACACAAGTATAGTGCAGATTGCGTTATGATAATAAATATTTAAAAAAAAAAACAAAATAAACAAACAAAAAAAAAAAAAACCCCAGTGGCACTCACAAACATAGATGGGTTTTAAGCAGTGGGATCACCCTGGGTCAGACAGTGACGGGAAGTCCAACGCTCCTTTTCTCTCAGGAAAAACATTGTTGCGGCCGTCCACAGCAGTTCACCGGATACAAGGAGTCAATCCTGGGTGGGCAATTCCTCACGGAACACCAAAGCTCAGCACACCTCTTACTTGTTTGGAGAGCCGCCCTACGCGTTTCGCTCGTGGGAACTTCAAGGGGCATATGTCTGTAGTCCTCTATCTCATTCTCTCCTACTTGTACTTCAGTTTTCACGCTTTTTCCAAGACTCGGGACAATATCGTCACGTAGCTGAACGTCGCATCGCGTTTGCGGGTCAGTGACGCCATCACGTCCAAGCCGTCATGCGTTCCAAGGATATATTTTGCCGACGAAATTAACTTCGGCACCATGGAGGTACAAATTAATTTTACTTCCAATATGCACACTTGCTGACATACAAGAAGTGCATAAGACTAAAATATCAACACATGCGTTATGGATGCCATTCACAATATGAACAGGCATCCAAAAACTGCAGAATACACATAATAGCAAAGAACTGTCTACATTAAAATTAGCTAAACTAGTCCTTAATAAATGATGGACTAGGATCTAACTCCATTCTAAACAAACAGAGGTATTTAAAAACTACACAAAAGGTGGATACATACAGTATATAAACCCATGCATAAATATAAATAAAAACTACTTTTGTCTTTGTTATCATATTACCCAGCCAAAAATTACAATTGATTAGGCGATTGATGAAAAATTCTACAAAAGAGAAGAGCAATATTAGCACCAACCATAATTATATAAAATTAATAATTTATAAAACATTCGATATGAATCTTAATAATTAGTACAGTAAATATACAATCTCCTCAACCTCTAGTTAATAATGTTTCAATGATAATGATAAGAAACAGAGAAAAATAATAAAATTCAAAAATCACTATAAAAATGAAAAAATGTACTCAAGATAAATATTATAAAGGTAACAAATTAAAACGTATTAAATAAAGGCTAGATGATTTTACACATAACACCCCAAAGAAATGATCATACCAAGAAGACATTGATGTCGAAATCTATAATTAAGCCTTTAGGGTGGAGAGTTTTAAGTGTATGGATCCAAAAGGACACCCTTTGTGATAATTGTAGTGTCCTATCACCTCCTCTCCAATGATGTTTTACTTGTTCGATTCACAAATAAATCAGATCTTTAGGGTTAGAATTATGGTACTTTTTAAAATGTAATGTCACTATGATTTTCTGCACCTAAATTGATATCCCTGATATGTTCTAATATCCTTACTCACAGGGGGCCATGTTGCTCTCCCATGTAGTCCACACGGGCATATTAGAACATATACAACATATGTGCTATATAATAATATATAATTTTTATTCTGGATGGTATAAAAAAAACATTTTATCTGTTGTGTATTGAAAAGTTTCTTATCCTTTAAAATGTTCTCAACAGCCTCACTTCTCACGTTTGAAAGCTTGTCTACAAACTGCAAATGGCCTTGCGACACTCACTTTGGGGATATATATATATATATATATATATATATATATATATATATATATATATATATATATATATATATATATATATATATATATATATATATATATATATATATATATATAAATGTTTATTTCTTTTTTTTAATTTTTTTTAAACAGATCGAAAAAGCGCTTTGCGTAAAAAATATAAAATATGTGCCTCATGAAAATATTAGTGGCATATGTTGGTGTCAATATTCATGT
The DNA here is from genome assembly GCF_040206685.1 of Ascaphus truei. Lineage (NCBI taxonomy): Eukaryota > Metazoa > Chordata > Amphibia > Anura > Ascaphidae > Ascaphus > Ascaphus truei. Next base: position 28,598,888 of record NC_134490.1, read on the forward strand.
TCTTACATTAACTTTATTTCATATAGCTCTTTTCTCCAATTGGGACACAAAGCGCATCACAATTATAGTATAGTGCCCGGTACGCAGCACATAGGAATTTTACAGGCACAGGTCCCTGCCCAGATAAGCTTACAATCTGTATTTTTGGTGCCTGAGACACAGGGAGATAAAGTGACTTGCCCAAGGTCACAAGGGGCTGACACCAGGAATTGAACCCGGTTCCCCTGCTTCAAACTCTGTCATTATTTACAGAGTCGATGCGTTTACTCACTGAGCCACTCCTACGTATGGCGCATGTTTTTTTTATTCTTTGTATGTTGTGCATTATGTTAATACAAATAAGTGCACTAATGTTTCATTGCATCCACTTTGATTCGTGTTTCATGACAAGAAAAACTTGACGGACAATGAAGCATACGTGAAGTTTAATATTCCACACCATTTACGTGTGCACCCCAGGCAAACTCCACACTAGCATAATTTATGTATGAAAATGATGTCGACGCACACACTGCACCACACACAAAAATTGCTTTAATATATTGGAGCACGAAGATGCACATTTTTTGTTATTCTTCTGTGAGTCTGTTGTATAAAAATTTGGTTGTGTCATATATCTCCCCATTTACCTCTACACATTTCAAGTAGCAAATGTTAGCCTGCAATGGATGTATAACAGGTAATTTATCAATGTCTCCTCACTACAAAACACCGGATTTTTCATATAGAGTTATTGTAAAAAGCAATGGAATACTGTTCCTTGATATATTTATTGCTGTATTTTATCTTTTAAACAGAAAGGATGAGGACACATATATACTATAAACACTATCACAGCATCAAGGCTTTGGTTAGGGTTGCCAGGTATTGAACCGGACTGTCCTGTATTTGGACACTAGTCCAGTAAAAAAAAGTTAGAAGTCATACTGGAGATATCTGGAATTACCTCTCTGGACATAGTGACCTCACCGGCTTGGTGAGGCCGCAGGATTTCCCTGACGAGGGAGAGAGCAGAGCTGTTGCTAGGGGGCTGGGAAGCTTCCTCCATAACCCAGCAGCAGCCAATCAGGAGGAAGGCTCAAGAGCCGCTGAGAGAAGGAAACTGCATGGAGCTGAGAGAGCCGAGCGTGTCTCGAGCGTGTAGCACCTTTCACCAATGTGTCCAGTATTTTCAGAGAAGCCACCTGGCAACCCTGGCTTTGGTCTCGACACAAAATCTATTAACTTCAAGATTAAAAAAAGGGTCCATATCAAGACAAACATTGGTGACATGAAATACTTGTACAACAGTTTTTCATAAGGGCACATGTTTTTGTACTCTGCTGTATTTTTTTGCACCCAGAATACTAAAATACCCTGTGCTTGCATCATTGTAACTTGTACCAACAGCCCTATATTAAAGCAAAAACTTATTTGGATTCAATTTCTAAATAGAAACAACAGAATTAGCAACTCATTGTGGTTCTAATGAGCATGAAAAATAAATAAATGAAGAGGAAACATCATGTCATTTATTGATTAATTAAATTATACAGAATTATTGCAGATCAATGTTCAGTAAGCCAGTTTAACTAGACCGAAATATTGCTTTTCAATGTTTTACTAGACCAAAACATAGGATAATGAAATGCACATTTAAGTATCCAATCAGTCTTTTGACTTGAAACTTAATGATCTCTCTCTAAAGCTGACAGTAATGGATAGGGACACAGTTCTTTGCTTTTAACCATTTGTTAAATGGAAGGCTTCCTACCCCAATGTTCTTCTGTATCTTGCTTTTCTTTTATAGCCTGATCAAACACTTCATTGTGAAATCCTCCAGTGATTGGAAGTACATAAAACACTGTTACAGCGCAACAGTGACAGATTTATACACAATAAATATGTTTGTGCCTAAAGGTTTACAATATTATTTTGTTACATAGCATGTGTTCTGTGCAAAATAAATGACATTTGATGAACAAAGCATTAGAAGATTACTACAATAAGAAATGTTAAAGGTATGAATGGAAACAATTTAAAAGTGAGTCCCTACCCCTTAGAGCTTACAATCTAAAACTTATAACATCAACTCCGGAGCACCATCAGTTGGTCAGGAGATGTCAGTGAACACTTTTCTGTCTTACAGCCATGCTAATCTGCCAACGTTCTTAAAACACACCTCTTTAACAAAGCATATCTGGGTAGCTCCATTGGCCGATACTATCGATCTCATATGCACTGACCTTGGCCCCTTAAAGAAACACTTACCAGAACAACCTCCTATGTCCCTAAGTACTCCCTACTTACCACTGCGAGTGTAAGCTCTTTGGGGCAGGGACTCCTTTTCCTATTTTATGTCTTAAGCGCTTTTTCCCCATTATGTGTTATAATATTATGTCACGTGTATTATATAGCCCTATGCATATGGATGGTGCTATAGAAAGATATACATACATATCAATAAATCAAGCCAAGCAAGAAATTACGTTTGTTTCCACCTTACAGGTCATTCGCGCTGGGGCGGCTCTACATTTTTCAGGGCCCCAAGCAAACAGATTTGAGGGCCCGGCCTCCATAACACTACACAATGTGCAGCTCCCTACACAGCCTCCATCAGTCCGACAGCCGTACACACACAGGAAGACTTATAGTCACTTTCCATATTGAACTCCCCCTTCTCACACGGTGTCCTGCGCGCTGTCCTGTCTGATGAATAGAGATCAGACTGACCAAGCTCTTCTGTGGGTAGGACACAGAAAGAGAAGATTTTGCCAGGTGTCAACTGGTTAATAGCAGCCTACTATTGGCATTGGAATGGGGGACAAATCAGGCCCAATAACCATTGCAGACCAGAAGTGCCCGTTTAGTCCACTTACCAATGTTGATGTTCCAGGCGTTCTTGCATGCGCTGCCAGCGAGTGCAATAATGCTATAGCTCCTCCCTTTTTCACACGCAGGTTATGCCATTACAATGGGGTCTGCTCCCGCCATTGTGTTGGGTGTGTCCCGCTTCAACGCTACATCTGTACATGCTAGAGCCACCTCTGCCTTCGGGACAATTATATTTTTTGTTATGGTTTAGTCCTGTTGCAGCAGACACCAGAAAATCCAGTCATTCCAGCATTGTAGGGTACCAGCAATCACAAAGTAAAAACACAAAATAAAAACCTCCAATACTGCATATTTTAGGCCGAGTTTATAGTGGGGTCTACGGCGACGCGACCGCGTGACGTCAGCCACCGCCGTCCTACAGCGATTCCTGCACTCTGGTGCAGGAGACCAGAGATCGCGACCGGGGGAGGCGTGGCCGTGAGCGGTTCACCCTCATTGGCTGAACCGCTCACTTGCCCGTGATGTCACTCCTCGATCGCTGGAAATATCAAAATCTTCTGGCTTCCAGCGATCGCGACGGCTGACGTCACCGCGCCCACTATGGGCACCCGCGACAGACAACAAGTACTTGCTACGGCGCTGCGCATTATTAACTCGGCCTTAGACTGAAAGGAGGGAGATCTCTTCCAAAAACCATGCATGGAGAGAGAATATGGGACATTTATTGCAGAGAAGGTACAAGAATGATATACTTTTCGGTTGTAAATCAGGGAGACCTCTCTAATAACAAGAGCCATATTCAATGCACGAATCTGGGATGGCAAATGCAGATTTATCATCAACTTCAAAGGGCGGAAATTAGGGGGATTTAAAAAAAAAAAATTTTCATCAGTGGTCACCAGAGCTGTCACCACTCCGGAGACTACGGGTTTCGGCCACTTATCTCCAGGCTTCGGCATCTCCCAGCATGTCCCCCTGCAAATTCCGTCAGTATGGCTGCGCAACGTCAAGTGGTGCTGCGTTGCCATGACAATGGGACGCCATGCGCATCATGGAGTCACGCGGCATTCCTTTGCCATGACAACAGGGTGTCACGTGACGGCTCGGCCCCATGAGGTGTCCCGTTGTCATGGCAAAGCGCACCATTTCACATCGCTGAGCCGCGCTGACGATCTTGCAGGGGGAGATGATGCCAGCGCAGGTAAGATAAATAAATGTAAAAATATTTATTGCAAATGTCTCCGTGTTAGCCTTCAATAGAAGGTGGCAACCCTGGTGAACACAGATGCAAAAAATCAGTTAGAGCCGACAGATCTGAACATGCATTTATTTACCCATAAGTAAATGATGTATGCTACCAAACAGACGTGTCTTATAAAATCTATACTATGTAATACGGACACATTTTACGGTCCATGCATGGACCGTAAAATGTGTCTGTATTACATAGTATAGATTTTATTACGAGTGTTCATAAAACACAAGAAGAGGGGACGAGAATACGTACTTTCAGCGTTGGCAGTGTATTCAAGGTGAGTGGACCCTTCACGATTGTTAGAACTGAGCAATGGATCATTTCTTACGGCATAAATAAATTCAGATGAGACGACGACAAGTCAAATAAAGTGCAGATTGTATCAAACGCTCAAGATGTAGGACATGAGATTTTTTTTTAAAAAGCCCAAGGCAAAAAATGTGTAATATAAAATCTCAGACCACACACACGTGATCTGATTTACAATTGAATTCTGGCCACTTACAATGCTTCCGTAATATATTATAATGCAAAACCTCTTACTCACATATACAGTACCTGCAGCTGTCAGAGCCGTAAAACAATGTGCATTTAATGATTCATTTGTTTTGACTTGGAACCCAGTGACATCTCTCTGTAGCCAACATTAAGAAATCTGGCACCCTTCTTGTTATAGGCTTTGATTTATTGAAATAAAAAAGGTAAAAGTAAGACTAAATCTTTTTCATCTTGCTTTTACAATCTGCTTTTCCCTCTGATCATGGATTACGCTGTAAAATCCCCTAATGGGGTTTTATATTGGGAGGAACATTAAATGTAAAAATATGTTGTGTATGGACCTTTGCTGCCGGGAGACCTTGAGAGAGTCCCCACCCCTGACACATCCCCACTCTCCTCCTCTCTTCCCCTCCCCCCTCTCCCTCCACGTTCTCACCTTGTCTCAGGATGCCACAACCCTTGTAAGTAACTTGCAGGCTTATACACTTTGGCCAAAGGGTTAACTAAATGGCCCTTTTTCAAGCGATATATATGAGGTATGTCACTGTGTATTTTTGTCACATTGGATGTTGCTCTGAACTTTTGTTTCTTGTTTATACAATTTAGCCACGCCCAGTAGCACTCTTTTTGACACATACATATTTGGTGGTAATTTTGGGGGGTTTCTGAGAGCTTGCTGGGTATCTGTGTGCCTATCTGTGTGCCGCAACCCTGCCCTGATCCAGGGATGAAGGGGTCTCACACAGATCTCACACTTGGGTGATGCCCCTTCTCATGCTCTGGAGTGGGGTACTGTAACAGAGACATCACTGTTTGAGAGAAACTGCCTCTAAATCCAGCAGTGTGCTGGTCAATTGCACACAGGCAAATCAACCAGACTCTACCTGGCTGATTAGGACTCTTAGAAAAAGCCTATGAGAAACAGGAGAGAAATTCCTTAGCTCACATTTGGGCTGACATAAGGAGAAGGAGGACTGCAGAGATTTCCTTAGCCCACAACAGGGCTGACCTGAGGAAAATATGATGTCTTGATACACACAGAATTACTGTACACCGACAGCAAGACAAAGGGACAAGACCTCTATACCTGGACACAGAGCGTGTCATAGCACACAAGGATGCTGACCCGGGAAAACAGAGAGGCCTTACCCTACAGCTACAACAGAAACAGATAAGGGACTTTCTTGTGGGACAGTTGTGTGCGAGATACATACACATACACATACACATACACATACACATATATATATATATCCAGCTTAGCTACCCATCCAATTAGAAAGGGCTGGAGTAAAGTTTTAGTTATTCTCCAAAGTGGAGTATGCCTTTATTTTGTTTCTTTTTGTATGTTTTGCCTTGTTAAAAAGGATTTCATTTCACCCTAATCGGTCTCCATTAAATGTACCTCTGCACACATCTCTTACAGGGACCCTCCACAGCTCTGTATTATGTTCCCAGTTCCTTAATAGGTACTGCACATTATACAATATTTTTTCAGATTTGCTCATATGGGCAGAAAATTGCCTCCCCTTTGCTGCCAGACGGCCCATCAACGCATACCTTTTAGCGTTTAACCCTATGAATGCCACAGCGCGGTCATGTGACTGCGGCGGCCAATACACCGGAAACAGAGGAGTCGTTCTCTTTCGTTTCCCTATACTTCGGATGGATCGCATCCTGTGCTCAAAAGGGAACGCAAGACACGATCTCAGCTGGGAACAAAAACCCAGCACTCCTTGGGCGTGACGTAGCAACTACGTTATGGGGCTCCTGGAGTGCCAGACCTCCTGAGGTAATGACTGCATTTTGGGGGGAACCCAAAAGGGTTAAACATCTAATATTATGAAGTGTTCAGCGTCTTTAGTTAAAAAAAAAAAAAAAAAAAAAGGAATTAAGAGTTCTGGGAATTTCAGTGTTTATTTTACAAAGCATTAAAATATGGAAAACAGGGGTTCATTTGTACATTCTACTACAGCACATGCTATTTGTGTAAACCAAACTTTGACAGCTTTAAAAGATTGAGACCTTAGTCAATCATAGCACAGTATTACATTTGCTGCTACTTTTTTTGTTCATTTTTATAACATTGTTTAGATAATTTGAATCGGGGATAACAGGAGTTTAAAAAGCACAGTTCAGCTCCCAGGTTGAAATGATGTTAAAAAATAAATTAAAAAAAAGAAGAATTGTAGGTGGGATTGTTGCTTTAAGGAAGATGTTAAACAGCTGAATGCTTTCTCTTCTTTGCAACCAATATAACAATAATAACAATTTGCGAGTTTCATACATTAGGTCTCTGTCTCACGCCGCATGAGAACACTGCCAGGACAGTGAGATAACCCTGCCCTGCATATTCTCAGACCCAGTCCCCAGCAGACACTGGATCCCGAGGAGGAGTCTCACGCATGTGTGAGGACCATTTCCTCACTCCGGACTGGGGGACCCTTGACAGCTCTGTGTCACAGTGCAGTATCACCGTTATACTCAGCGATACATTCCCTATGATAGAGATTGATAAATTCCCTATGATAGAGATAGATACATTCCCTATGATAGAGATAGATAGATATCAAATGAAATCCATTTTTATTAACATTTAATACAAAAACTACTGGCAATACGAGTTTGCTCATTCAAAAATTAGTGGTGCCCCAAAATCTTAGTATAATCGCACTTTGACCACTGTTCATCTGAATGGTAATGACCAGGCCTAGAATTATTACTGCTACATTGAACAGCTTGCAAAAAGGCAATAGAACATTTTCTATGCCTTTTTTTAAATCTATTGTGCAGTTCTGCTTAACCAGGTTGTTGTCAGTGAGTTATGACGACAGATGACAAATACATGGGTACATTAAGTGAACAGGGCCATACATTATGTAAAGACATTTCATGAACAGTTTAACATATTTAACAGTGTTGTCATTGTATTAAATGGCAATCGTATTTATAGAACAAAACCGTACAATTTTATAAACAATGTCACCTGCCCCCATAAAAAATGTAATCATTATTCAAGCAAAAAGTTAAGTTATAGTTGTGAAAAATACGTTTGTTTTTACAAGTGGAAATCTGTCAGTATCCCAATTGCTACAAGCTTAGGCCGCGCGTATAGTGCCCACGACGGATGACGTAACCCATCGCCACCCATGAAAGTTTTTTCGCTTTGCAGCGACGTCGCAAGCGACCTGGTCATTGATTGGTTCAGAGGCTGTCACATGTGGCGGCAGCCTCTGAAAAATCAAATTTGACCGTCTACCCAAATTTTTGGTCGCGACGTCGCTCCCGTCGCACTTACTATAAGCGCTTGCGACAATGCATTTGTTTTGGCGCGTCGCCGGTACTATAAGCGCAGCCAGTTTGGGATGTACGATTCATTCAGAAACTCACTCCCTGTCGGAGGACCAGGAGAGAGAAAGGGAGGGCACTTTGCCTGTGCATGAGAGAGAAGGGTAACCTCTTAATTCAATACACAGGGACAAAACACAAGGAGAAGTAGCCAAGGTGAAATCATTCCCAACTATACGACTGCCACAGGATCAACCGAAACCATTAAAGCGTGACATGATTGAAAACATTGTAAATGCTTAAAAATTGCCTAATTGGGGGGCGCGCGCACTGCGCAATGCGGATGTACGCGAGCTAGGGAAGCTCCGTGCACTCCGCCGACAGAATTAACAATAAACCCAGATCGCGGCTACGATCAGCCCTGCTAGAAGCCGCGCCGGCCGGAGGAACCTGCAGGGATGACAAAGAAGATGCCGAAGCCAGGGACGCCCGATCTCTCCCGCTATTGCCACGGACAGCCTGCGGCAGCGGAGAAAAGGAGGATCGAAGACGGCGCTGCCAAGCGCATGGCCACAACAACAACAACAACAACCAGGGAAGGTGATGGGGAAGGTGCAGGATCTGAAGGGGACTTTTGTGATAGAAAGGCTACCCTGAGAAACCTCGGCTGAGAGGGCTACAGCAGGAAAAGAGGCAGTGGGGAGAGCTGTTCCTGACAGAGCAGAGTATGGCAGAGGGAGACACAGCAATTACCAAACAGGACCTCCAGAACATGCTTAAAGAAATGCAAGCGGGCTTCAGTCAGCTCTGGATAGAGCTGTAAAGGAATTTAAAGCAGCAGTTTCTTTATTGGCTAAAAGAACTACGGAGCTTGAAAATAAAATGGACATTTCTTTACAATATCAGGTAAATACTGACGATGAGGTCCTGCGTCTCAATGAAGAGATAAGAGCCATGAGGGATGGTATAGACTATCTAGAGAACAGAGAGCGAAGGCATAATTTAATAATCATTCATGTCCCCGAGTCGGTCTCTGCAGAAGCCCTCCAGCCATATCTTAAGACAGGGGTGAGCAAACTTTTTATGCCGAGCCCCCCTTTTTATCCATGACATTTCTCGGGCCCCCCCTGCCTGATGTAATCAAAATCACATGAAAAAACCCCTTTATTAAACGGTATAGAATGTAAATACAAATATGTCTAAGGCCGCGCGTATAGGGCCCGCAACGGAGACGCGTGACGTCACCCGTCGCTGCTAGCGAAAGTTGTGTTTCGCTTTGTGTCGGTGCGGGCGACCAGGTCATTGATTGGTTCAGGGGCTGTCACATGAGGCGACAGCCCCTGAAAAATCAAATATTGCCGGCTTCAAAAAATCGTGTCGCCCCGTCGAGGTTACTATAAGGGCACGCGGCGGCGACAATGCATTTGTTTTCGGGCGACGTCGCGTCGCCGGCACGATAAGCGCAGTCTAAATACTTACATACTTCAACAGCTCGCTCTTGCAAAATTAGGCTGCGTCCACGCTGCCGCTGAGAGAGGTGACATCACCAACTCTCCAAGCATGAGCACAGGGTGTCCTGCATAATTTTGCAAGCACGAGCAGGGAAGCGTTTACTCTTTTTTTTTTTCCCCCATTATTTCTGTACATTCATAGTATGATTGATATAGTGGCAGCCTACCCTCTCACTTGCAGAGGATCGCAGAGAAGCAGGTTGCCAGCGGAGGAGAGCAGGAACACAGCACTATTGTAGGGCAGAAACCGGAGGGAGGGGCGTTTGACATCACAGCGCTCGCGCGTGCTCCTCCCCTGTACCTCCGAATCGCGTGGCCGCCACCGGCACTATCCTGTTCGACCGCCCGCGCACATCTTCGGCTGCCCGCCCGCGCACATCTTGGCTGACCACGCACATCTTTTTCGCCGCACGCGTCCCGCCTAAATAATCTTGCGCCCGGGCCCCCCCCCCCCCCCAAGTTTGTGCACCGCTGCATTTAATCACAACACCCACACCCACACACCCACACACTCAACCCCCCCCCCACACACACACACACACACAACCCCCCCCACACACACACAACCCCCAACCCCCCCCACACACACACAACCCCCCCCCCCCACACACACACACACACACACAACCCCCCCACACAACCCCCCCCCCCCACACACACACACAACCCCCCCACACACACACACCCCCACACACACACACACACCCCCCACACACACAACCCCCACACACACACACACACAACCCCCACACACACACACAACCCCCACACACACACAACCCCCCCCCCACACACACACACAACCCCCCCCACACACTCAACCCCCCCCCCCACACACAACCCCCTCCACCACACACACCCCCCTCCACCACACACACCCCCCTCCACCACACACACCCCCCTCCACCACACACACCCCCCTCCACCACCACCACCCCCCCTCCACACACACACACACACACACCCCAAACACACGGGCAGGTAACAGACAGGAGGAGGAGGGCTTGTCTGTGTGCAGGGAAGGCCCCGCCCCCTCTGCAAGACACAGAGCAGAGAAGCAGCCTCAGCACGGAGCTTCTGGCCGCCCGTGCACAGCTCTGCCCGCCCCCAGGTTTCCCCGCACACAGCCCGCGCCCCCCCCTAAATAATCTTGCGCCCCCCTGTCTTAAGAGACTGTTCACGTCATTTAACCCCCAGGTACAAGATGGCAATCTCCTAATGGACAGAGCCTTAGGACCGAGATTCGAAGATCCCAAAAGAAGCAGAGATGTGGTTCTAAGACTCCACCAATATGCAACCAAGGAAAGGATTATAAAAAGGCTGCAGAAACAGTGGCTCAATTGAATTTGAAAACAATTCCTTCCAGAATCTCTCCAGGGTGACAATTGAGGAGGAGGAGAGGGCTGCGTCCAGTGACGGCAGCGCTTCAGGAAAAGGGTATTAGTTACCGGTGGGCCTTTCCGTTCCATTTGGTGGTAAACCATAGAGGCAGACAGGTCTCACTTCATTATCCCGAGGAATCAACATCTTTTCTATCGGCACTGGGCCTGACTCCAAGCGAGGGTGCAGGTGAGCACCGAAGACCCCAAGAAGATAACACGGACTGCGATCGATCGGCTGAGGGTGCGATAGCCCGGAGATAAAAGATTCAAGACTGACGGTGACTTTGAGGACCTCTCAACGAGTCCATGACCATCTCCTCGACAGGCGATTCGGCAACCCAGGGAAAGATATCCCAGATGCGCAGTTACATTTGTTTTCTCTCTTCCCCAGTCCTATGCAATGCAAATGGCCTCTTCTTCAATGTCAGTAGTTCCCCAACCTTTTGGCCATGACGACACCGCAAATATATTTGGAAAACACAGGCGACACCCTAAAGTGCATGAGTAGGGGCGTAAATGACTTTGTTGGGGAGAGGGGCAGAGCCATCGGATCTTGGGGTAAATGAAGGGTTAAGATTAAGATTTAGCCTGGGCAAGGGGGGAAGGCACGAGTTCCTATTTAAAGGCAGACATAATCACCACTCTTGTATATCCAAGGGATTGTCTCCAAACGTAAGGGGAGCAGTGGAAGATACCATATAAAGAGAAAGAAAAAGAAATCACATGCAATAAATGTGTCAAGGCTTACAAATGTAAGCCTTGAATCTTAAGGTAACCTTACATAAATAATTTTTGTTACACTTTTACACACACTATGGTCTGTTTTTCTTTTCTTGAGATGCACTGACACCACCTGATATCCACCTGACATCCATTCAAAGCAGAGACAGCATTGGCACTGATTTGGGATACTGCTTGATTTATCTGCTCCATTATGATGTCATTCTGGGATTTTTTTTTACATGTTTGCATTTATCATACTACAATATTGCACATGATTTTCTTTTTTTATATGGTATCTACCACCCTTCCCCTTATGTTTGGAGATATGTAATCATTTGGCACCTTTTGGAGCAATCTTTAAGGGTTGAGTGGAGGTTTTTACCTCATTATTATACACTTATATTATCACCTTTCACTGTATTATAGGTGTGAATCACGTTATATTAGAATATATGTCATCAACCTCACTGGGTTATTATGAGAGTGTTAGAGCGCCATTCATTGTTTTGTTATATCCAAGGGATTGATGTACTGTATACCTCCCCCAAACAACAGGAGGGCACAATCTACATTATAGTGAGGCAGTAAATACAAAAAAAAATTGTATTGATGTTGGTGTAAATTGGTTAACTTCTGGGCCAAAAAAAGTGCACCAAATTTGTCATAATTTATTTATTTTTTTTAAATATGGTATTGAGACAGTTTTATGTTATATAGACTCTAAGCGCAGAGTTCCCGTCATGCAGTAAAATAGAGGAAACAATAGATCCAATCAAGAGATGAGGACAATCTATACATAGAAAGGGTAGTATTACAGATTACAAACTAAAAAGAAAGGAGGCATGTGATATGTCAGAGATTTCCAGATGATCAGTTAATCTTATACTTGATTTATCTAACACATTATTAAGGGGAACTGCCTTGCTTTAACTAGCAGCAGCAATGACAGCAATTTCTACATTATTTCACACCAGGAAAACTTAGACTTTTAAAATTATGTAAAAAGCTAGAAACATTCATAACAAAGCAACATATTGCAAATGATATCACCATGAAAATCATCATTTTCCAACTGTACAATTTAAAAACTAGTTTTCTTCATATGCATTGGGTGCAGGACAATTAAGTTATACTTTTTAGGATAAAATAATAGTTGCACCATGCTTGGGTGTAAAACTGTATCCCCAAAATACCAGCAGGACGTTTAGCTACTACAGGACTACAGTGTGAGTATAAAAGTGTGTAAAGAACTATGAACATACACATCTCAAACCACCATGAAAATGTTATTTTACAGCTTTCCCATATGCATGGTGTATGGGAGAATGACATGCTAGACTGCCAGATGAAATAGTATTGGTGACATATAGATGTGCATTAATTATTACTAGACATGTTTTTTTCTCAGTAGCTCAGAAACAGAGAGGGGGAAGTGAAAAAACCCATCTCCCTAAACATTTTATTAACACAGCTGACATGTCTCAGTATTTTAAAAAAACAACAACAAATGCATTCGTCACCGACCTTTCAGGAGCGGATTTGTCAATATCGATCCCTATAGTTTGATACCCGAACTGGAAGAGCAGGCGATCTTTGACCGATCAGCTGTTCGTGCGAGGAAGTTCAGCCCAGGTGTGTCTGCTGGTCTCACTGTGCAGAACTTCCGCGTTAGACCACGCCCACCGCTCAGCCAACTCTGCATTTCTGCTATTGTCCAATAGAGGTCGCTGCTCATAACACATTTTCCACAGTGCAAGCCTCCTAGTTTAACCAATAATACAAAATTGATCATCACCCCCCCCCCTCTCGTGATAATAATAAAAGACAATAAATAGGTCAATAGGTGCAACCCCAAACAGAATGTTCCCCCAAGTAAACCAAGCAGTATCTAGAACAAAGGAGAGAGGGGAGAAATGGCTAACCAAGAGAACAGCATACTGTCACATCTAATGCAAAAATACTTTTAACAAAAATTATAAAATTATTCAAAGAAGTACATCAAAAAAAAGGGCAAAAGTATATACAAAATATAGCAATGGGCCGAAACACCTGAGAAGCCTTCAACATTGCGGGGAAATAACCCTTTCTCAAGAAGACATCTAAATATGCCTAATACCAATAAACAATATGTGGGACGCACAATCAGACCTTTAAAAAACAGATTTCTGGAGCATAGAAGAAACATCCTGGCAGGTTTTCAGCAACATGGTCTATCCAGACATTTCTTGGACTGTCATAATAAAAAAAATACAAAAACAGGTGGTTTAGAAATCAAGGGCATTGAGGTAGTATTAATGGATAAGAGAGGAGGTGATAGGCTTTTATAGATACGCCAGCGAGATTCCTACTGGATTCATGAATTAAAAACTCTCCAACCATTTGGTCTAAGTTTAGATATAGATCTGGCTGCATTTTTATAACTATTTTTATAAATATTTTTTATAATAATTTTCAACATTTTAATTTGGTTTTAACACATAAGGGCTCAATTATACCAAGTGCTGCAGGGCAACAGCGCTATTCTGTGACGGCACCCAGTGCTGCCGTCGAGCGGCATCTTGATTATACTGGGGAAGGAGAGCAGAAGTGTGGCGGAGGCGTGGCCGGAGCTGTTCGCCCTCATTGGCTGAACCGCTCATGTGACGCGGCCGTCGTGTCAAGAAAACAATTTTGCAAATCTCAAGAGACTGGCGCCCTGCAGCTCCACGCGACGCGCTGGTATGTAAAGCCTCAGTGGATTTCAGCAGTTTGTTTTCCAGCCGCGCGGTGTTGCCGGCGACTTCTGGTATAATCACGGCCTTACTATAGTCTGATATTATTCATTACATATTGTAATATCTAGTTATGGTTTACCAGATTTATGATATTCCTTGGAGTTGTTCTGCTTTTTATTTGTCACCATTCCCCTCAGTACTGGGTTAATTTAGCATTTTTCCAGATTACTGAACAAAGCTGTATTTTATCCCTCCCCTCCTATCATACAATCCTAGTGTTTTTTTTGTATTTATTGCCAATACACAGATACTTTTTACTTATTTATATTTTTACATATACATCTATATATAATGTCGTTTTCTGTTTTGGTTCTCAGAGGTTTAGGAAAAAACATGAAATTTAATGTTGATATGCATTAATGTTTTAATTAATTCACATGTTTCATCTATTAATTGATTGAAGGACTATGTAACTGAGAGATGGACTCCACCTCTCACACACACCCCTGATGAAGCGGTGGTGAAACGCGTAGGGTTCAAAGGTCTCCATTTTCACGCAACCGCAACTCACTCTGCGCATGAGTGTATACCATCTTCTGGATCTCACTCCCCGCGGATTTCCCACCATCCGTTCTCGCGAGATTACGGACGAGGAAGCGGCGAGCTAGTGAGACGTCGGCAATACGGAAGAAAGATACAGGAATCTATTTGGCTACAGCGGAGGACATCCATATGCGACAGCTGGGTCTGGGACGCGGTTTAACATCCAGGACCTCAGCGATTACAGCCTTCAAGGAGAGACAACTACTTCCAAACAGATATTGAGCTTAAGGCATATGTCCTACCTACATCCTGTAAGTAGGATTCCCATTTTTGTTGCCAGTTTGCAGATCCGACCATCATTTGAAGTGTATTTTTTCATGTGTTTTGTTTTTTATTGCTTTAATAAATGTACCTTTCTTCACTCCATTTCCCTGAGTACGCGTACCTATAAGGCACCGCAAATTCTCTAGTGCTCGTCTTTTCCGCACAAAGATCTTCTGATACCATACAGTATTATGCTATGTTTTTTATGGTTTTCTCGTTCCATGGGCTGTGACCAACATCCGTTCACTATTTTCCATTGGAGTGGCCAGAATGAACACATTCGGGCCGGTATATGGTTGTATTGGCAACTTTTTTGTTTCAAACCCACAAGTGGACTGTTATATTATATTCACTAGGCGCCGCAACAGTTACATTTGTTACACAGTCTTCCCTTTTCTGACCAGGGTAGTCAGAACTACTGTTTGGCAGTCACCGCGATACACTGTGTTACTGTATTTTTAATGTTTATCGATCACGTTTATTAGCTAGTAGCGCAGCACATCTCTTTTTCACAATCCTCATTTAAATGCTATTTTGTCGGCCAGAACCCCCAAATCATCTCATGTATATACTATATAGTACCATTATTAAACAATGTATTGCATCTATTTGTATTAAATTTCTTTGTGTGAAAACTGTTTATTGGTTCTCTAAAGTGTGAATGGAAAAAATATCTAAAAAAATACAGATAAAGCAATAAATGTTCACTTATCCATTTGTTGGTAGCAGCGCGTGTTTAGAAACGGTACCTTTATGTATTGAGATATGAATAGTCAATGCACAACGCCTGCGGGAACTGGAAAAACGGAAAAGTTGCTCTCGCCATTAGATCAAGAAACCGCAGCTCTCCCCGAGACCGGTCCCACATATTCCAGAGTCTGGACTTAGGAAAATGCTGCCTTATTAGAGCGGTACTCACACTTTGTATATTGCTGAAAAATGTCCGATCTGAGGATGTCAACCCAGCGTGCTGACCAAAGCAATAGTCCTGATATAAGAGAAAATAAAATAATGGTGCCCTGCTGAAGGAACTGAGAGGGCTAGAGTTTTCAAATCCATATATTTATTGGTTAGCCACAAACTTTGTGTCTCCTTTTAATAGCTAGCCAATAAATATATGTTTTTTATATGAATTTTGCACTCTAGCCCCCTCAGGTATTTCTGCAGCGCATAAATACAAAAACACTTGGGGACCTATTGAGGTCGCTTTGATGTTGAACGTGTTTGCATGTCCCTACCGAACGGTATGAATTTTGGGAATAAACAGTATTCAGTAATATATATTACTTGGTAAATAGCATTTGGTACAAAAATGATATAGCCGGGGGGGGGGTCTCCTCTACCCCCTGGTAGCACTTCTCACGCCTCCCTCCGAGGGTCTCAGATGGTTGCTGAGTTTGGGAGTAGGGTGTGACAAATATGTTTAGTGGGTCAGCCAGGGACATACCCGTTTTTATTGTCCGGAGATCGATTCTGGAGGGGGGGGGACAGGACGGGACCGGG
Organism: Ascaphus truei; assembly: GCF_040206685.1. NCBI lineage: Eukaryota > Metazoa > Chordata > Amphibia > Anura > Ascaphidae > Ascaphus > Ascaphus truei. The sequence goes on from NC_134490.1 coordinate 28,615,443, forward strand.
GGGTACTATGGGGGTTTGCAAAATCCATGCCAGATTTTCGGAGTCCGGTCTGGGATTTTGGTCTTGCTTGCCCTCTGTGACAGGATCGTCCATTTTTGCTCCTGACAACTTCCTTTAAAAGGACAGCCCTGTAAGCAGGAAGTTGCCGAGCAAAGTTCCAGTTCATGCTGAGTACATGAAACGCGCTTACCTATTGTCTTCCTCGTTACCAGACCCGGCTCACGTACCTCGACTATCCTTGTCTTCAGCCTGCCTCGACCTCTGCAGCCACACGACTACGCAACTCTGCTGCCAGCCCTGACCTTCGGCTTACGACTCACTAATCTATCAGGACTCTGTCCCATGGCTCAGGTCGGTTCTTTCATCTTCCTTCCTCAGCCTTGCGGGTCGCTTCCTGCTTGAGATGAGTATCGAGTATCGTTACAATTTCTGAATCATAGAGAACCGTCATTGAACATAATAGGGTTTTTGGGTATTAAATCTGGTGCTATTTTTTTTTCTTCTCATTTTCAGCTGGTTTCACAAAACTTGGATCTGTTCCCAAAACGGCAATAGTTCTTAGCAATAATTCAAGTGAACAGCCCTTAATGGCTGTCACACTTTAACGAATAAACACCCCTGTGTGCTGTGTATTGGAGCAAAAACTGGAATTTGTACATTCCAGACTGATACAATATATCAGAATCTTCACAGCTTTTAAATTGGTTGCTGCCAGCACAGTGATCTGTATCTTGTAGAAATGTAAGGAATACAGTCTTGCAGCATAGCAATTTTGTTGTGAGACAAGTGTGTTCTGAAGCGGACTCCTGGGTACTTCAAGTTGAAGATTATAGTCTTTAAAAAGAAATAAGCACTTTCCTCCTATTGCTACCTACAGCTATACACTGTATTATATTGTGGCTTAAATGCAAAGTAACACATATCCCAGTCATGTGCTCAAAGTGTATACTCTTATGTTGCCTAAAACAGCCTTTACTCACTTACATTTTTGTATTTTGCTAATAAAATATAAAGTGATAAATGCATGTAATAATTGGTATTATTTCTCTATATTTTTTGTCGGAGAAAATGAGAATGCATTTGTTTCATTGTTTTTGCTTTTTTTTTTTTTTTTTTTACTGAAAGTAGGCACAATGAGTCCCAGCCCCGAAGAGCTTACAAATAAATGTTGTTGTTTTAAGCACAGGGAGATAAAGGGCCATATTTGCTAACAAAGGTTATTCCATAAAACAAAAGACAAAAATACCCAATGCTACATCCAATGTGACAAAATACATACTGCAGTTAAATACTTCCATGTTAGTATTCTCATGAGTAAGGCTGAGTCCCCCGGTGGCCGCTGCTGTGCGAGCTATGGCGTGCGCGGTGGGAACAAGATCCGCTCCTCTATGGTGCCGGGCCCAGTAGCTGCCTGCACACGCATGTAGATATCGCGACGCGTGGCCACATATCCCAAATGTTGCCACAGTTTCTGCCTGTTACGTCGGTGCTGCCCGCAGACCAGACCCGTCCCCTGAGCTGAAGGGGGAAGTGGTAATACACACACCTGCAGCAAAGGGAGCGTGTCCGGAGTGTGGTATGAAGCGTTGCCAGGCCAGGTGTAGAAAGGTAGACAATACTTGCCGGTACCGGTTGTAGAGATAGAGTGAAGGATGCCTCGCCGAAGTCAGGGAGTGGAGAGTGGAGATAGGTCGGAGTCCAAGCCGTGTTCAAGGGGTTACCAGAGTGAGCGTTGTCCAAGGAGTGCCGAGATCGAGAGCCAGAGGGGGTAGTCGTACGAGCCGCGTCAGAACCTGTGAAAATACTGAGAGAATCCAGAAGTACTTCCATACCGAGACTATGTCGAGCAAAGACTGAGAGCAGAGAGGAGCTAGATAAAGCAGGAAGGTCCAATTAGGAACGGAGGCGGGACAGGAAGAGCTACAGGGAGACACTGCAGATTGGTGCAGGCATAACAGGCCAGGTGAGTCTTGTTGGTAACCTGAGTATGCCTGTGCAGTGTGCGGGGGCGGAGCCTGAGGTCCGGGGGACGGGAATAAGAGTGTGCAGACTGAGCGTGCTCCGTAACTCGTGTACGCGGGTGAACAGAGCCAGCGGATGGTGCAGGTGTGCGTGCAGGAGGGCGTGGGTGCGCCTGGCGCTGTGTAGAGGAATCGCCGAGGGGAGTGATCCCGCGATGTCGGCAGGGGCGAGGAGCCGTGGAGGCCGGTAAGGCAGGATTGTTTTGTGTGTCCAGGGGCTCCCTGCGGGGAGGGAGTGCTCTGTGTGGGGAGCGAGGAGAATGCCGATTCCTGACACTGCCCCTTTAACACACCTCACAAAAGCAAGATCCACAGTTACAGTTAAGTGGTCTCCAGAGGCAGATCAGGCTTTTAAGTAATTGAAAAAAAGCTCTCTGTGCCCAACCTGTCTTGGTAACCCCAGACTTTTGTAGAGAGTTCGTAGTACAGACAGATGCTTCTGATGTGGGCTTAGGGGCTGTCCTTTCCCAAGAATACCAGGGTGAGGAACCCCCCCTTTACTTCCTCCATTGAGCAGAAAGTTAAACCCAGAAGAAAAGAACTACTCCATAGTAGAAAAGGAATGTTTGGCAATAAAGTGGGCTTTAGAGGCTCTTCGTTATTACCTGTTAGGAAGAAAATTCAGGCTAATTACAGACCATGCTCCTCTTACTTGGATGTTGTAACATTGCTGACTGCAAGACAGTATACGGACCCGCAGGGCAGAGTAATACACTGACCTTGGCCTGGGATCAGAGGCATGGGATGCAGGGGTAGTCAGGTCCAGTTCCGGGGTCAAGGCAGGCAGCAGGCAAAGAGTAGTCAGGTCCAGTTCCGAGGTCGGCAGCAGTCAAGGGGTAGTCAGGTTTAGTTCCAAGGTCAAGACAGGCAGCAGTCAAACAAAGGCAAGGCAGAGCTCAGACAGGAGAAGGTAACAAGTACTTTGCATGAGCACTGACAGGGAGCAACTACCTGCTATTTAAAAGCCAGAAGCAGCTGATGACAATGAGGGCCATAGAGAGACTGACTTCCTGTCAGGAAGTGAGGAGCAGGAATTGCCAGGAAGCAAGATGGCCACTGTAGCTTTAGTGAGGGAGAGGTCACTACCTCTCAACAGCCTTCTTGGGTATCCAGACAAATCCCTTATAGATGTCCCAGAATAAAGAAAAAAACTCAAGGGTGACCAGGTGGTTCCTTAGTTTCCAGGCCTTTAATTTCCCTGTGGAAACGGAAATGCTGATGGGCTGTCCAGGGTGCACTCCTCAATGTCCATGATAGCTCACCCCAGTAGGAATGAGCTGGGGGGGAGGATATGTGAGAGGAAAGGTAGTGAAATTGTAGACGGGAGGAATATACCTTCTGCTTTGGCAAACTATACCTGCCCCATCTAAGGGTTAAAGATCCAGGGGAGGTTCTGCAAGCACAGCCAGGTGCAGATCACCTGACCTTAATTAATAGAGTGTAAGAAAGGCCAGGCTGGATCAGTTCTCCCCTCTCCCTTAGGGTAAGGTCCCGTTGCACGCGTCCGCACTGCTGGCTTGCTTGCCGGCGGCGCGTGCAACTCGCTGTACCGCGATCTGCGGTCTACAGGAAACTTCAGTAGTAGCGGGGGGGCGTGGCCAAACGGGTCGGGGGGGGGGTGCGGCCATGACGTGGGGGGCCGGAGCGGGAGGTGGGCGGGAGTGGGAGGATTGACAGGGAGGGGGGTGCGTGGCTTGAGCGGAGGGACCCGCTACTCTTCCCCCCCCTCCCTCCACGGGCTGCCACGGGCTGCAGGTAAGTAAAAAAAACACACACACGCAGGCACTCATACATACATACATACACACACAGACACACAGACAGGCACTCACGCACTCATACACACACACACACACACACAGACAGAAACAGGCACGCACGCACTCAGGCACACACATACACACATACACACACACACAGACAGAGACAGGCACAGGCATGCACGCTGCTTTCACTCCATACTCCTCCCCGCTCCCCGAAGCCTCTCCTCCTCCCGCAGCCTCCCCTCCCCATTGGCTCACAGCCACACCACGTGACGCGTCGAAGCTAGGAAACACCATTCTCTTGTGTCTCCTAGCGGCTGACGCGCCACAGCGTGTAGTCAGCTGTGCAGCCAGTGGGGACCGGGACCGGCTCGCGAGGATTCCCCTGCTGGTGGGGAACTCGCTACATTGCCGCCCGCGCCAATGAGCGCAGCGGGTCCCAGGCCTTATTCCAGCTAAGAGAGCTGGATGCTACAGACAGGCACTGGCCTGCAACAGGTTTTGTTTATGATATCTGTGTTTTATTGTTTGGTAAGTGGGGAAGCCACCCAAAGATAGCTAGAGAATTGCTGTATAGTCAATGCTCAGATAGAGCTAGGATGTATTTTTATTCTTTTGTTTGTCTTAATTATGTCTGCTGGAGTGTCAAAGAAAATAAAGCACTTAAACCAGAGCTGGATGGTCCTGTGATTGTGCTTTACCCTAACAGGCAGTGGGTCTTAAGGATCCCAGACAAGAACCCTTACGCCAAAAGGTTATTTTGTCACAATATATATATATACTGTAACACCGCCGGAAGAAGAAATCAGTGTAGCTCGAAAGCTCGCACCAATAAAAGCATTTCTTTAGCCAAAGGAGGTATCATCTATTTGTTTTTGATTATTAAGCTCGGCT